>NC_034177.2:3925265-4215265 GCF_002021735.2 Oncorhynchus kisutch | reverse complement strand
ACTATGACTGTCATTATAGTGGGTCACGTCTCTGTTACTATGACTGTCATTATAGTGGAGGATAGATCATCCTCTTATTTACGTCTCAGTCGGTGATTGGTTGATCTTGCCACTGTTTCGTTCTGCAACCATGTAGCTGTGTTGTCCTGTCTCTCTGTCTTCCAGACCTGGACTGTGTAACCATGTAGCTGCGTTGTCCTGTCTCTATGTCTTCCAGACCTGGACTGTGTAACCATGTAGCTGTGTTGTCCTGTCTCTATGTCTTCCAGACCTGGACTGTGTAACCATGTAGCTGTGTTGTCCTGTCTCTCTGTCTTCCAGACCTGGACTGTGTAACCATGTAGCTGTGTTGTCCTGTCTCTATGTCTTCCAGACCTGGACTGTGTAACCATGTAGCTGTGTTGTCGTGTCTCTATGTCTTCCAGACCTGGACTGTGTAACCATGTAGCTGTGTTGTCCTGTCTCTATGTCTTCCAGACCTGGACTGTGTAACCATGTAGCTGTGTTGTCCTGTCTCTCTGTCTTCCAGACCTGGACTGTGTAACCATGTAGCTGTGTTGTCCTGTCTCTATGTCTTCCAGACCTGGACTGTGTAACCATGTAGCTGTGTTGTCCTGTCTTTCTGTCTTCCAGACCTGGACTGTGTAACCATGTAGCTGTGTTGTCCTGTCTCTATGTCTTCCAGACCTGGACTGTGTAACCATGTAGCTGTGTTGTCCTGTCTCTATGTCTTCCAGACCTGGACTGTGTAACCATGTAGCTGTGTTGTCCTGTCTCTATGTCTTCCAGACCTGGACTGTGGTCCCCCCCTGCAGGTGAAGCATGCAGAGCTCCAGTTCTCCTCTACGTTGCCAGGCTCCATGGCGCTGTACGTGTGCCACCCAGGATACACCCCCATGCCCAGGGCCACCCAGAGCATCTGTGGGGGGCAGGGGGCCTGGAGCCAACCTCCTGTCTGCCAGGGTCTGTATGCAGTAATACACAACACGTTTGTGTGTGTGTGTGTGTGTGTGTGTGTGTGTGTGTGTGTGTGTGTGTGTGTGTGTGTGTGTGTGTGTGTGTGTGTGTGTGTGTGTGTGTGTGTGTAGTGTGTAGTGTGTAGTGTGTGTGTGTGTAGTGTTACGGGTCTTTCATTGGTCTTCACTGTAACTATTCATGGGGTTTGTAAACAACACACAGTCAGTCGTTGACTTAGTGTTCCCAGCAGAGAGCCAGACGCTAACGGATATTACATTGTCAGAGAAAGATAGAGGTTTAATTAGGACAGTTGATCTTCCCTGTGATAAAAATCAAGACTGTGTTGGTAGGTAGAGATACAGAAGACGGATGCTGAATTAAAACTAGAGGTCTATATTGGCATGTTTGGTTCACTGTACTCAAATGTTTGATTGATTGGTCACTTGTCCCAGAGATCAACGAGTGTTTGTCCCAGCCTTGTCTGAATGGAGGGACATGTCGGGACAGGGTGGCGACCTACCAGTGTGCATGTGACCAAGGCTTCAGTGGAAACCACTGCCAGACAGGTAGACTACACCTCTACTACACATCTACTACACCTCTACTACAGACATACTACACATCTACTACACCTCCACTACAGATATACTACAACTCTACTACATCTCTACTACAACTCTACTACACCACTACAGATATACTACACCTCTACTACAGATATACTACACATCTACTACACCACTACAGATATACTACAACTCTACTACATCTCTACTACAACTCTACTACACCACTACAGATATACTACACCTCTACTACATCTCTACTACAACTCTATTACATCTCTACTACACCTCTACTACACCTCTACTACAGATATACTACAACTCTACTACATCTCTACTACAACTCTACTACACCACTACAGATATACTACACCTCTACTACATCTCTACTACAACTCTATTACATCTCTACTACACCTCTACTACACCTCTACTACAGATATACTACAACTCTATTACATCTCTACTACAACTCTATTACATCTCTACTACACCTCTACTACACCTCTACTACAGATATACTACACATCTACTACACCTCTACTACAGATATACTACACATCTACTACAGATATACTACAACTCTACTACAGATATACTACATCTCTACTACACATCTATTACTCCTCTACTACACATCTACTACACCTCTACTACATCTCTACTACACCTCTATTACACCTCTACTACACCTCTACTACAGATATACTACATCTCTACTACACTACTACAGATATACTACAACTCTTTTACAACTATGCTACAATTATACTACAACTATACGACAACTCTACTACAGATATACTACACCTCTACTACAGATATACTACATCTCTACTACAGATATACTACATCTCTATTACACCACTACAGATATACTACACCTCTACTACAGATATACTACACCTCTACTACAGATATACTACATCTCTACTACAGATATACTACAACTCTACTACAGATATACTACACCTCTACTACAGATATACTACATCTCTACTACAGATATACTACATCTCTACTACAGATATACTACATCTCTACTACACCACTACAGATATACTACACCTCTACTACAGATATACTACACCTCTACTACAGATATACTACACCTCTACTACAGATATACTACATCTCTACTACAGATATACTACATCTCTACTACACCACTACAGATATACTACACCTCTACTACAGATATACTACATCTCTACTACACCACTACAGATATACTACACCTCTACTACAGATATACTACACCTCTACTACAGATATACTACATCTCTACTACAGATATACTACAACTCTACTACAGATATACTACACCTCTACTACACCTCTACTACAGATATACTACATCTCTACTACAGATATACTACATCTCTACTACAGATATACTACACCTCTATTACACCTCTACTACACCTCTACTACAGATATACTACACCTCTACTACAGATATACTACACCTCTATTACACCTCTACTACACCTCTACTACAGATATACTACATCTCTACTACACTACTACAGATATACTACAACTCTTTTACAACTATGCTACAATTATACTACAACTATACGACAACTCTACTACAGATATACTACACCTCTACTACAGATATACTACATCTCTACTACAGATATACTACATCTCTACTACACCACTACAGATATACTACACCTCTACTACAGATATACTACACCTCTACTACAGATATACTACATCTCTACTACAGATATACTACATCTCTACTACACCACTACAGATATACTACATCTCTACTACACCACTACAGATATACTACACCTCTACTACAGATATACTACACCTCTACTACAGATATACTACACCTCTCACACCTTGTTTTTACTGTAGACCTAAGCCATTAACCCATTGATATGATGTCATCTGTGTGTGTGTGTGTGTGTGTGTGTGTGTGTGTGTGTGTGTGTGTGTGTGTGTGTGTGTGTGTGTGTGTGTGTGTGTGTGTGTGTGTGTGTGTGTGTTAACGCCCCTACCAGATGTGGATGAGTGTGCGTCGGAGCCCTGTAAGCACGGAGGAACCTGTGAGGATCAGCCTGGATCCTACTACTGTCACTGCCAGCAGGGTTTCATGGGACGAGACTGTGAAATAGGTACAGGCAACATTCACTCACTTTTCTCATGTCGACCTATCCATTATAATCTAAAGCCTGAACTGTGCCTCCCCCCCCCCCCCGTGTCCATATCGACCTATCCATTATGATCTAAAGCCCGAACTGATCTGGGATCAGGTGCCCGCCCCCGGGTCCATATCGACCTATCCATTATGATCTAAAGCCCGAACTGATCTGGAATCAGGTGCCACCCCCCCCCCCGTGTCCATATCGACCTATCCATTATGATCTAAAGCCCGAACTGATCTGGGATCAGGTGCCCGCCCCCGGGTCCATATCGACCTATCCATTATGATCTAAAGCCCGAACTGATCTGGAATCAGGTGCCACCCCCCCCCCCCCCCCCCCGTGTCCATGTCGACCTATCCATTATGATCTAAAGCATGAACTGATCTGGGATCATCATTCATAATAACCCTTAAGTTAAACCCCAACTCTATTTTTGTTGTTGTTGTCGTCGACATGGCGTCGAGGGCCCTACGTACAGGTGAGCTGTAACCATAGTAACCCCGCCTGACTGGTTCTCCTGTGTGTGGAGACGTTGTGTCTCCAGAGCAGGACGGGTGTGAGTCCAGCCTCTGTCTGAACGGCGGCGTGTGTCGTGGCTACAGGCGAAACCACCTGTGTGTCTGTAAAGAAGGTTTCTTCGGGGATCGTTGTCAGTCGTGTGAGTAGAACTCAACCGTATCCTGTTTCCACACCCCTTTTTTTTCCCTCCAGAAGTGTGCCGCACTCGGTCGACCGTCGTGGATTTAAAAGGAACGGACGGACTGGTGTGAGGAATATGATGGAAACTCACGCCAGACAATCCAGCGCTTTTTAAATGCAATGGAATGGAATGACACTGGGACGCCACAACTGCCTCATCAGTCTGTTGTGATGAACAGAACAGAGCACATCCTGGTGATACCTGGTCTCTGTCTCCCCCTAGTGGACAATCCCTGTGTACTGCAGCCGTGTGGGAACAGAGGTCTCTGCCAGAGCAACAGGAGAGGGAACTACAGCTGTACTTGCAGAGTGGGTCACACAGGCAAGGACTGTGAGAGAGGTGAGTCTGAATCGCATTCGGTTCTATTCGCACACAGGCAAGGACCGTGAGAGAGGTGAGTCTGAATCGCATTCGGTTCTATTCGCACACAGGCAAGGACCGTGAGAGAGGTGAGTCTGAATCGCATTCGGTTCTATTCGCACACAGGCAAGGACCGTGAGAGAGGTGAGTCTGAATCGCATTCGGTTCTATTCGCACACAGGCAAGGACTGTGAGAGAGGTGAGTCTGAATCGCATTCGGTTCTATTCGCACACAGGCAAGGACTGTGAGAGAGGTGAGTCTGAATCGCATTCGGTTCTATTCGCACACAGGCAAGGACCGTGAGAGAGGTGAGTCTGAATCGCATTCGGTTCTATTCGCACACAGGCAAGGACCGTGAGAGAGGTGAGTCTGAATCGCATTCGGTTCTATTCGCACACAGGCAAGGACTGTGAGAGAGGTGAGTCTGAATCGCATTCGGTTCTATTCGCACACAGGCAAGGACTGTGAGAGAGGTGAGTCTGAATCGCATTCGGTTCTATTCGCACACAGGCAAGGACCGTGAGAGAGGTGAGTCTGAATCGCATTCGGTTCTATTCGCACACAGGCAAAGACTGTGAGAGAGGTGAGTCTGAATCGCATTCGGTTCTATTCGCACACAGGCAAGGACCGTGAGAGAGGTGAGTCTGAATCGCATTCGGTTCTATTCGCTATCTTTACGTGGTATAATTCAAGGGAACCCATCAATTTAACTTTGAATCGAATGAATCTATCGATGAATCAATCAATTACTAATTGAATTTCCTTATCCACTAAGAACCATGTTTTATACCTTATTGGCTGAGCTGCAGTAAGTTGTGGTGTTAATAACCGGCTCTTCTTAAACACTGTTCCCAGACCTGTTGCCTCCCTCTGGTCTGCATGTATTACGGGTGGAGGAGGATGAGGTGGAGCTGCACTGGGACCTGCCGGCCCCTTCCTCTCAGAGCCTGGTCAGTTTAATTTCAATTTCTTTAACCAGGAAGTCCCATTGAGGTCAAAATACCTGACCAAGAAGGACAGTCTGACATTTAAACACACAGATGATTCAAACAGTACAGTTCATTCACAGCACAGCGATCACATTCATGTCACATTCATATCCCATTCATATCACATTCAGATCCCATTCAGATCCCATTCATATCACATTCATGTCACATTCATATCCCATTCATATCATATGCATATCCCATTCATATCATATGCATATCACATTCATATCCCATTCATATCATATGCATATCACATTCATATCCCATTCATATCATATGCATATCCCATTCATATCACATTCATATCACATTCATATCACATTCATGTCACATTCATATCACATTCATATCACATTCATATCACATTCAGATCCCATTCATATCACATTCATATCACATTCAGATCCCATTCATATCCCATTCATATCATATGCATATCACATTCATATCCCATTCATATCACATTCAGATCCCATTCATATCACATTCATATCACATTCATATCCCATTCATATCACATTCATATCCCATTCATATCACATTCAGATCCCATTCATATCACATTCATATCACATTCAGATCCCATTCATATCACATTCATATCACATTCAGATCCCATTCATATCCCATTCATATCCCATTCATATCCCATTCATGTCACATTCATATCCCATTCATGTCACATTCATATCCCATTCATATCATATGCGTATCACATTCATATCCCATTCATATCACATTCAGATCCCATTCATATCACATTCATATCACATTCAGATCCCATTCATATCCCATTCATATCCCATTCATATCCCATTCATATCACATTCATATCCCATTCATATCACATTCATATCACATGCATATCACATTCATATCACATTCATATCCCATTCATATCCCATTCATATCACATTCATGTCACATTCATATCACTATCAACAGCATGTATTCATCCAGACCTGAAACAGATGTATCGCTCCTGCAGCAAGTCTGTCTATACATCTCAAATGTATATATATATATAGGGTTCTAGTCTAAAGTAGTGTACTATATAGGGAATAAGGTGCCATAGGGCTCTGGTCTAAAGTAGTGCACTATATAGTGAATAGGGCTCTAGTCTAAAGTAGTGCACTATATAGGGAATAGGGCTCTGGTCTAAAGTAGTGCACTATATAGGGAATAGGGCTCTGGTCTAAAGTAGTGTACTATATAGGGAATAGGGTGCCATAGGGCTCTGGTCTAAAGTAGTGCACTATATAGGGAATAGGGCTCTGGTCTAATGTAGTGCACTATATTGGGAATAGGGCTCTGGTCTAAAGTAGTGCACTATATATAGAATAGGGCTCTGGTCTAATGTAGTGCACTATATAGGGAATAGGGCTCTGGTCTAAAGTAGTGCACTATATATAGAATAGGGCTCTGGTCTAATGTAGTGCACTATATAGGGAATAGGGTGCCATAGGGCTCGAGTCTAAAGTAGTGTACTATATAGGGAAAAGGGTGCCATAGGGCTCTGGTCTAAAGTAGTGCACTATATAGGCTAATAGGGTGCCATTTGAGCCGGAGCCTGTAACCTTCAACACCTATAGTTCAGTGGCTTCGCTGTGACCTACGCCCCTCTGGGTCTCCCGGGCCGTGGCAGCGGAACCAGGAAGACCGACTTCCTGGACAAGAAGCAGTCCACCTATCAGCTGCAGGGCCTGGTGCCCGGCCTGCTATACAACATCTCTACGTTCTCAGTGAAACGAAACACCAACAGCAACGACATCAGCCAGCCAGCCATCGCTCTCATACGCACCCGTGAGTGGCGCACTGCTCTGTTCAGATGACGTTCGTTTGTTATGTGTGTCGATGAAACAAGGCTGTTTACACAGGCTCTGATATCGTTTTCCACTAGTTTGTTATTTTGACCACATCAGATCTTATTCAGCGTTGATCTGATTGGTCAAAAGACCAGTTTGTGGAAATAATAGCAGAATTGGGCTGCCTGTGTAAACACGCTCTGTATGTGCTAATTCATATCTGTGTGACTTACCAAAGTGTGTGTGTGTGGTTGTGTGTGTGTGTGTGTGTGTGTGTGTGCGTGTATGTGTGTGTGTGTGTGTGTGTTACAATTGACGTGTGTGTGTGTGTTTACAATTGACGTGTGTGTGTGCGCGCACGTGTGTGTGTGTGTGTGTGTGTGTGTGTGTGTGTGTGTGTGCACCTCTATGTATCCTCAAGTGTCCTTGTATCCAAAACCTTTGACATGTTTTTAATCCGTCCTGAGGTAATGTGATTTGTGGATTCAAATAAAGTATTTAAAATGTGTGTGTGTGTGTGTGTTTGTTAATTGACCTGTGCGTGTCTCTCTCTCTCTCTCTCTCTCTCTCTCTCTCTCTCTCTCTCTCTCTCTCTCTCTCTCTCTCTCTCTCTCTCTCTCTGTGTGTCAGGGCCGCGGCGGGTGGACCAGCTGCAGGTTGTCAACGTATCGTCCTCCCAGGTATGGCTGAGGTGGCTGCTGCAGGCTGCTCATCACGCAGCTGTCAGCCAGGTGCGCCTCTCCCTGGTCCCCTCAGACGACAGTGGATCTCGTACCGCCCTGGTCAACACCAGTACCACGGAGTACGCATTCAGGTATGGAACCGCCCTGGTCAACACCAGTACCACGGAGTATGCATTCAGGTATGGAACCCGGGACTCTCGTGGGGAAAGAAACAGCTGGACGTAAAGGAATCCCAATGAGACTCCCTCCTTCCTTCCTTCCTTCCTTCCTTCCTTCCTTCCTTCCTTCCTTCCTTCCTTCCTTCCTTCCTTCCTTCCTTCCTTCCTTCCTTCCTTCCTTCCTTCCTTCCTTCCTTCCTTCCTTCCTTCCTTCCTTCCTTCCTTCCTTCCTTCCTTCCTTCCTTCCTTCCTTCCTTCCTTCCTTCCTTCCTTCCTTCCTTCCTTCCTTCCCTCCCTCCCTCCCTCCCTCCCTCCCTCCCTCCCTCCTTCCTTCCTTCCTTCCTTCCTTCCTTCCCTCCCTCCCTCCTCTCTTACCTGGGCATCTCTTCAGAGTCCCAATGAGTATTTTCTCTACTTGAATTACTATCAGTGTGTCCTGAGGGTCACAGACTGCAATGCCAATTTTGACCACTTGGTGGCAGTGTATACCTGTTGTCATTTCCTCCAGCCATATCTATTTGTTTGTGTTTCTCTCCCCTTCAGCTCTCTGCTCCCTGGTCAGATGTACACGGTGGACGTTCTAACTCAGAGTGGTATCAGACCAGACGAGTCGCCGTCCACCAGTCACTCTGCTGGACCGCTGCAAATCTGGACACGTATGGCATCATGTTTCATACGTCAATCAATCAAATCAAATGTTATTTATAAAGCCCTTCGTACATCAGCTGATGTCTCAAAGTGCTGTACAGAAACCCAGCCTAAAACCCCCAAACAGCAAGCAATGCAGGTGTAGAAGCACGGCGGCTAGGAAAAACTCCCTAGAAAAGGCCAGAACCTAGGAAGAAACCTAGAGAGGAACCAGGCTCTGAGGGGTGGCCAGTCCTCTTCTGGCTGTGCCGGGTGGAGATTATATCACTGAGACTGACTACATCACTGAGACTACATTCTAGAGACTACATCACACCACAATAGCAAGCAATGCAGATGTAGAAGCTCAATGAACCTCAATAATACACTATGCATTTGTTAAGCGTCTGGAAAAATCCCCATAGTCCTAGTCCACCAAACAAATCAAATAACCTGGAGACGAGACACCTTAACATGGCCGCTCAAATTAGAAAACTGCTGTAGTCTGTACAGAGAGTTAAACTATAGACTGTACAGAGAGTTAAACTATAGACTGTATAGAGAGTTAAACTATAGACTGACTCTATAGAGAGTTAAACTATAGACTGTATAGAGAGTTAAACTATAGACTGACTCTATAGAGTTAAACTATAGACTGTATAGAGAGTTAAACTATAGACTGTATAGTTTAACGGGGTGGCAGGGTAGCCTAGTGGTTAGAGCGTTGGACTAGTAAAGGTTGCAAGTTCAAACCCCTGAGTTGACAAGGTACAAATCTGTCATTCTGCCCCTGAACAGGCAGTTAACCCACTGTTCCTAGACCGTCATCGAAAATAAGAATTTGTTCTTAACTGACTTGACTAGTTAAATAAAGGTCAAATTATTTATTTATTTTTAAAACAGAGAGTTAAACTATAGACTGTATAGAGAGTTAAACTATAGACTGTACAGAGAATTAAACTATAGACTGTACAGAGAGTTAAACTATAGACTGCATACCCTCTCTGTGCTGGTGTAACATAGTTAGAAATGCATCCCTTGTTTATTGTGAGTTTCTCCTCAATTTATCCCATCCTGAATTGAATCTATCCTGAATTTATCCCATCCTGAAAACTTTGACCATCTCAAATCAAGTATAACTGATTAATTAAGAAAATGTGATGAGTAAACTATGGTTATTGAGTACTGTTCTGTTCTGTTCTGGCTATCCTGATGACATTGACCACCCCCCCCCCCTTCCCCGTAGGGCCCCTCCCCCCTCAGAACCTGTCTTTGGCACATGTGACCTCCAACTCTGCCCTGGTGACGTGGGACCACCATCCCAGGAACCTGCCAGACGGCTTCGTGGTCAATGTGACACGAGGCCTGAGCACCCGGAGTCGCTTCCTACCCAATGGGAAGTTAGAGACGTATAACCTGAGAGAGCTTTCTCCGGGACAGCACTACCACCTAGCTCTCATGGCTGTTAGGAACACGGGACAGGAACAGATTCACAGCGTACCACAGCACCTGGCCTTCACCACATGTGAGTGTTCTGTTCGCACTATAACCATTTCTATAGGACTGAGATTTCACATTGTGATTACTCTGGGGGACACACCAGAATGAGACAGGAATCAACTCAAAAACTTTTACGATCTGGGACTGTCTTTTTTGTCTGTTTCAGTCCTCTGGACTAGAAAGCCCTCTGAGTCTGGTTCCTCTCTAGGTTTCTTCCTAGGTTCCTGACTTCTAGGGAGTTTTTCCTAGCCACTGTGCTTCTGCTTGGTCTTTGTGGTTGTAGGCTGGGTATCTGTAAAGCTCTTTGTGGTTTTAGGCTGGGTATCTGTAAAGCTCTCTGGGGTTTTAGGCTGGGTATCTGTAAAGCTCTTTGGGGTTTTAGGCTGGGTAACTGTAAAGCTCTTTGGGGTTTTAGGCTGGTATCTGTAAAGCTCTTTGTGGCTTTAGGCTGGGTATCTGTAAAGCTCTTTGTGGTTTTCAGCTGGGTATCTGTAAAGCTCTTTGTGGTTTTAGGCTGGGTATCTGTAAAGCTCTCTGGGGTTTTAGGCTGGGTATCTGTAAATCTCTCTGGGGTTTTAGGCTGGGTATCTGTAAAGCACTTTGTGGTTTTAGGCTGGGTATCTGTAAAGCTCTCTGTGGTTTTAGGCTGTGTATCTGTAAAGCTCTTTGTGGTTTTGGGCTGGGTATCTGTAAAGCTCTTTGTGGTTTTAGGCTGGGTATCTGTAAAGCACTTTGTGGTTTTAGGCTGGGTATCTGTAAAGCACTTTGGGGTTTTAGGCTGGGTATCTGTAAAGCACTTTGTGGTTTTAGGCTGGGTATCTGTAAAGCACTTTGGGGTTTTAGGCTGGGTATCTGTAAAGCACTTTGTGGTTTTAGGCTGGGTATCTGTAAAGCTCTTTGGGGTTTTAGGCTGGGTATCTGTAAAGCTCTTTGGGGTTTTAGTCTGGGTATCTGTAAAGCTCTTTGTGGTTTTAGGCTGGGTATCTGTAAAGCACTTTGTGGTTTTAGGCTGGGTATCTGTAAAGCACTTTGGGGTTTTAGGCTGGGTATCTGTAAAGCACTTTGTGGTTTTAGGCTGGGTATCTGTAAAGCTCTTTGGGGTTTTAGGCTGGGTATCTGTAAAGCTCTTTGGGGTTTTAGGCTGGGTATCTGTAAAGCTCTTTGGGGTTTTAGGCTGGGTATCTGTAAAGCTCTTTGGGGTTTTAGGCTGGGTATCTGTAAAGCTCTTTGTGGTTTTAGGCTGGGTATCGGTAAAGCACTTTGTGGTTTTAGGCTGGGTATCTGTAAAGCTCTTTGGGGTTTTAGGCTGGGTATCTGTAAAGCTCTTTGGGGTTTTAGGCTGGGTATCTGTAAAGCTCTTTGGGGTTTTAGGCTGGGTATCTGTAAAGCTCTCTGGGGTTTTAGGCTGGGTATCTGTAAAGCTCTTTGGGGTTTTGGGCTGGGTATCTGTAAAGCTCTTTGGGGTTTTAAGCTGGGTATCTGTAAAGCTCTTTGTGGTTTTAGGCTGGGTATCTGTAAAGCTCTCTGGGGTTTTAGGCTGGGTATCTGTAAATCTCTCTGGGGTTTTAGGCTGGGTATCTGTAAAGCACTTTGTGGTTTTAGGCTGGGTATCTGTAAAGCTCTCTGTGGTTTTAGGCTGGGTATCTGTAAAGCTCTTTGTGGTTTTGGGCTGGGTATCTGTAAAGCTCTTTGTGGTTTTAGGCTGGGTATCTGTAAAGCACTTTGTGGTTTTAGGCTGGGTATCTGTAAAGCACTTTGGGGTTTTAGGCTGGGTATCTGTAAAGCACTTTGTGGTTTTACACTGGGTATCTGTAAAGCACTTTGGGGTTTTAGGCTGGGTATCTGTAAAGCTCTTTGGGGTTTTAGGCTGGGTATCTGTAAAGCACTTTGTGGTTTTAGGCTGGGTATCTGTAAAGCTCTTTGGGGTTTTAGGCTGGGTATCTGTAAAGCACTTTGTGGTTTTAGGCTGGGTATCTGTAAAGCTCTTTGGGGTTTTAGGCTGGGTATCTGTAAAGCTCTTTGGGGTTTTAGGCTGGGTATCTGTAAAGCTCTTTGTGGTTTTAGGCTGGGTATCTGTAAAGCACTTTGTGGTTTTAGGCTGGGTATCTGTAAAGCACTTTGGGGTTTTAGGCTGGGTATCTGTAAAGCACTTTGTGGTTTTAGGCTGGGTATCTGTAAAGCTCTTTGGGGTTTTAGGCTGGGTATCTGTAAAGCTCTTTGGGGTTTTAGGCTGGGTATCTGTAAAGCTCTTTGGGGTTTTAGGCTGGGTATCTGTAAAGCTCTTTGGGGTTTTAGGCTGGGTATCTGTAAAGCTCTTTGGGGTTTTAGGCTGGGTATCTGTAAAGCAATTTGTGGTTTTAGGCTGGGTATCTGTAAAGCTCTTTGGGGTTTTAGGCTGGGTATCTGTAAAGCTCTTTGGGGTTTTAGGCTGGTATCTGTAAAGCTCTTTGTGACAACTGCTGATATAAAAAAAGGGGCTTTATAAAAATATATTTGATTAAATTGATTTCTCTATTATCTATGATCATGATCAATGAACTTTACCTTGGGCTCTCACAAATAACAACAACAACTGTAATCCATCTTTTTCTCTTTGTTCTGTTTCCTCTGAATCACCAGTATCGATGGAGGAACGATGGGGAGGGAGGACGAGGGGGAGACCGTCTGTCGTGGGCCAGGGAACCCCTGTGAGTCATACGCTAGCCCCGTCTGAACCTCAGGACCTAGGGGTGGCTGGAGAGAGAGAGCTCTCTGAAGAGATGCCCAGGTAAGAGGAGGGAGGGAGGGAGACTCACTCAGGACCTAGGGGTGACTGGGGAGATAGAGCACTCTGAAGAGATGCCCGGGAGGGAGGGAGGGAGGGACTCACTCAGGACCTAGGGGTGACTGGGGAGATAGAGCACTCTGAAGAGATGCCCGGGAGGGAAGGAGGGACTCACTCAGGACCTGGGGGTGACTGGGGAGATAGAGCACTCTGAAGAGATGCCCAGGAGGGAGGGAGGGACTCACTCAGGACCTGGGGGTGACTGGGGAGATAGAGCACTCTGAAGAGATGTCCGGGAGGGAGGGAGGGACTCACTCAGGACCTGGGGGTGACTGGGGAGATAGAGCACTCTGAAGAGATGCTCGGGAGGGAGGGAAGGAGGGACTCACTCAGGACCTGGGGGTGACTGGGGAGATAGAGCACTCTGAAGAGATGCCCGGGAGGGAGGGAGGGACTCACTCAGGACCTGGGGGTGACTGGGGAGATAGAGCACTCTGAAGAGATGTCCGGGAGGGAGGGAGGGACTCACTCAGGACCTGGGGGTGACTGGGGAGATAGAGCACTCTGAAGAGATGCCCGGGAGGGAGGGAGGGAGGGACTCACTCAGGACCTGGGGGTGACTGGGGAGATAGAGCACTCTGAAGAGATGCCCGGGAGGGAGGGAGGGAGGGACTCACTCAGGACCTGGGGGTGACTGGGGAGATAGAGCACTCTGAAGAGATGTCCGGGTAGGCCACCAACCAGCATTGGGCTGGTTGTATAGTGGGTTGGGTAAATGTTTTACAAGCCCTGTACTGCGGTGTTGGTTTTTGTCTCAAACTATCACTAAGAATAAGACACTAGAGAGCAGTGTTTCACACTTATTGCAGAAATATATTGGAATGCTGAGTTGAAACCTACCTATTTAGTGTTAAAAGAGACAATTCAAGGTTAATTATCTCAGGCTCTATTTGTCTGTCTGTCTCAGGCTCGATTTGTCTGTCTGTCTCAGGCTCTATTTGTCTGTCTGTTTCAGTCTGTCTGTCAGTCTCTGTAAAAGTGCTTACCATCATTTTGTTTGTTTGTTTTCTTCTAGATACACAGAGCTGATTGATGGTAGAGGGAAGATAACAGCTAAGTTCAGAAAGGCCATCAGACACCGCACTAGTAAGTGTTGTTATAACCAGCCAGGTGACACTAGTAAGTGTTGTTATAACCAGGTATAACCAGCCAGGTGGCACTAGTAAGTGCTGTTATAACCAGCCAGGTGACACTAGTAAGTGTTGTTATAACCAGGTATAACCAGCCAGGTGGCACTAGTAAGTGTTGTTATAACCAGGTATAACCAGCCAGGTGGCACTAGTAAGTGTTGTTATAACCAGGTATAACCAGCCAGGTGACACTAGTAAGTGTTGTTATAACCAGGTATAACCAGGTTTAACCAGGTATAACCAGCCAGGTGACACTAGTAAGTGCTGTTATAACCAGGTATAACCAGCCAGGTGACACTAGTAAGTGTTGTTATAACCAGGTATAACCAGCCAGGTGGCACTAGTAAGTGTTATAACCAGGTATAACCAGGTATAACCAGCCAGGTGACACTAGTAAGTGTTGTTATAACCAGGTATAACCAGGTATAACCAGGTATAACCAGCCAGGTGGCACTAGTAAGTGTTGTTATAATGAGGTTTAACCAGGTTTAACCAGGTATAACCAGCCAGGTGACACTAGTAAGTGTTGTTATAACCAGCCAGGTGACACTAGTAAGTGTCGTTATAACCAGGTATAACCAGCCAGGTGAGACTAGTAAGTGTTGTTATAACCAGGTATAACCAGCCAGGTGACACTAGTAAGTGTTGTTATAACCAGGTATAACCAGCCAGGTGGCACTAGTAAGTGCTGTTATAACCAGGTATAACCAGCCAGGTGACACTAGTAAGTGTTGTTATAACCTGGTATAACCAGCCAGGTGGCACTAGTAAGTGTTGTTATAACCAGGTATAACCAGGTATAACCAGCCAGGTGGCACTAGTAAGTGTTGTTATAACCAGGTATAACCAGCCAGGTGACACTAGTAAGTGTTGTTATAACTAGGTATAACCAGGTATAACCAGCCATGTGACTCTAGTAAGTGTTGTTATAACCAGGTATTACCAGCCAGGTGACACTAGTAAGTGGTATAACCAGCCAGGTGACACTAGTAAGTGTTGTTATAACCAGGTATAACCAGGTATAACCAGCCAGATGGCACTAGTAAGTGTTGTTATAACCAGGTATAACCAGCCAGGTGACACTAGTAAGTGTTATTATAACCAGGTATAACCAGGTATTACCACCCAGGTGACACTAGTAAGTGTTGTTATAACCAGGTATAACCAGGTATAACCAGCCAGGTGGCACTAGTAAGTGTTGTTATAACCAGGTATAACCAGCCAGGTGGCACTAGTAAGTGTTGTTATAACCAGGTATAACCAGCCAGGTGACACTAGTAAGTGTTGTTATAACCAGGTATAACCAGCCAGGTGACACTAGTAAGTGTTGTTATAACCAGCCAGGTGACACTAGTAAGTGTTGTTATAACCAGGTATAACCAGCTATAACCAGCCAGGTGTCACTAGTAAGTGCTGGTATAACCAGCCAGGTGGCGCTAGTAAGTGTTGTTATAACCAGGTATAACCAGCCAGGTGACACTAGTAAGTGTTGTTATAACCAGCCAGGTGACACTAGTAAGTGTTGTTATAACCAGGTATAACCAGCTATAACCAGCCAGGTGACACTAGTAAGTGCTGGTATAACCAGCCAGGTGACACTAGTAAGTGTTGTTATAACCAGGTATAACCAGCTATAACCAGCCAGGTGACACTAGTAAGTGCTGTTATAACCAGGTATAACCAGCCAGGTGACACTAGTAAGTGTTGTTATAACGAGGTATAACCAGCCAGGTGACACTAGTAAGTGTTGTTATAACTAGGTATAAACAGGTATAACCAGCCAGGTGACACTAGTAAGTGTTATTATAACCAGGTATAACCAGGTATTACCAGCCAGGTGACACTAGTAAGTGTTGTTATAACCAGGTATAACCAGCCAGGTGGCACTAGTAAGTGTTGTTATAACCAGGTATAACCAGGTATAACCAGGTATAACCAGCCAGGTGACACTAGTAAGTGTTGTTATAACCAGGTATAACCAGCCAGATGGCACTAGTAAGTGTTGTTATAACCAGGTATAACCAGCCAGGTGACACTAGTAAGTGTTATTATAACCAGGTATAACCAGGTATTACCACCCAGGTGACACTAGTAAGTGTTGTTATAACCAGGTATAACCAGCCAGGTGGCACTAGTAAGTGTTGTTATAACCAGGTATAACCAGCCAGGTGACACTAGTAAGTGTTGTTATAACCAGGTATAACCAGCCAGGTGACACTAGTAAGTGTTGTTATAACCAGCCAGGTGACACTAGTAAGTGTTGTTATAACCAGGTATAACCAGCTATAACCAGCCAGGTGACACTAGTAAGTGCTGGTATAACCAGCCAGGTGGCACTAGTAAGTGTTGTTATAACCAGGTATAACCAGCCAGGTGACACTAGTAAGTGTTGTTATAACCAGCCAGGTGACACTAGTAAGTGTTGTTATAACCAGGTATAACCAGCTATAACCAGCCAGGTGACACTAGTAAGTGCTGGTATAACCAGCCAGGTGACACTAGTAAGTGTTGTTATAACCAGGTATAACCAGCTATAACCAGCCAGGTGACACTAGTAAGTGCTGTTATAACCAGGTATAACCAGCCAGGTGACACTAGTAAGTGTTGTTATAACGAGGTATAACCAGCCAGGTGACACTAGTAAGTGTTGTTATAACTAGGTATAAACAGGTATAACCAGCCAGGTGACACTAGTAAGTGTTATTATAACCAGGTATAACCAGGTATTACCAGCCAGGTGACACTAGTAAGTGTTGTTATAACCAGGTATAACCAGCCAGGTGGCACTAGTAAGTGTTGTTATAACCAGGTATAACCAGGTATAACCAGGTATAACCAGCCAGGTGACACTAGTAAGTGTTGTTATAACCAGGTATAACCAGCCAGATGGCACTAGTAAGTGTTGTTATAACCAGGTATAACCAGCCAGGTGACACTAGTAAGTGTTATTATAACCAGGTATAACCAGGTATTACCACCCAGGTGACACTAGTAAGTGTTGTTATAACCAGGTATAACCAGGTATAACCAGCCAGGTGGCACTAGTAAGTGTTGTTATAACCAGGTATAACCAGCCAGGTGGCACTAGTAAGTGTTGTTATAACCAGGTATAACCAGCCAGGTGAGACTAGTAAGTGTTGTTATAACCAGGTATAACCAGCCAGGTGACACTAGTAAGTGTTGTTATAACCAGCCAGGTGACACTAGTAAGCGTTGTTATAACCAGGTATAACCAGCTATAACCAGCCAGGTGACACTAGTAAGTGCTGGTATAACCAGCCAGGTGGCACTAGTAAGTGTTGTTATAACCAGGTATAACCAGCCAGGTGACACTAGTAAGTGTTATTATAACCAGGTATAACCAGGTATAACCAGACAGGTGACACTAGTAAGTCAAATCAAATCAAATCAAATTTATTTATATAGCCCTTCGTACATCAGCTGATATCTCAAAGTGCTGTACAGAAACCCAGCCTAAAACCCCAAACAGCAAGCAATGCAGGTGTAGAAGCACGGTGGCTAGGAAAAACTCCCTAGAAAGGCCAGTGTTGTTATAACCAGGTATGACCAGGTATAACCAGCCAGGTGACACTAGTAAGTGCTGTTATAACCAGGTATGACCAGGTATAACCAGCCAGGTGACACTAGTAAGTGTTGTTATAACCAGGTATGACCAGGTATAACCAGCCAGGTGGCACTAGTAAGTGTTGTTATAACCAGGTATAACCAGCCAGGTGGCACTAGTAAGTGTTGTTATAACCAGGTATAACCAGCCAGGTGACACTAGTAAGTGTTGTTATAACCAGGTATAACCAGCCAGGTGACACTAGTAAGTGTTGTTATAACCAGCCAGGTGACACTAGTAAGTGTTGTTATAACCAGGTATAACCAGCTATAACCAGCCAGGTGTCACTAGTAAGTGCTGGTATAACCAGCCAGGTGGCGCTAGTAAGTGTTGTTATAACCAGGTATAACCAGCCAGGTGACACTAGTAAGTGTTGTTATAACCAGCCAGGTGACACTAGTAAGTGTTGTTATAACCAGGTATAACCAGCTATAACCAGCCAGGTGACACTAGTAAGTGCTGGTATAACCAGCCAGGTGACACTAGTAAGTGTTGTTATAACCAGGTATAACCAGCTATAACCAGCCAGGTGACACTAGTAAGTGCTGTTATAACCAGGTATAACCAGCCAGGTGACACTAGTAAGTGTTGTTATAACGAGGTATAACCAGCCAGGTGACACTAGTAAGTGTTGTTATAACTAGGTATAAACAGGTATAACCAGCCAGGTGACACTAGTAAGTGTTATTATAACCAGGTATAACCAGGTATTACCAGCCAGGTGACACTAGTAAGTGTTGTTATAACCAGGTATAACCAGCCAGGTGGCACTAGTAAGTGTTGTTATAACCAGGTATAACCAGGTATAACCAGGTATAACCAGCCAGGTGACACTAGTAAGTGTTGTTATAACCAGGTATAACCAGCCAGATGGCACTAGTAAGTGTTGTTATAACCAGGTATAACCAGCCAGGTGACACTAGTAAGTGTTATTATAACCAGGTATAACCAGGTATTACCACCCAGGTGACACTAGTAAGTGTTGTTATAACCAGGTATAACCAGCCAGGTGGCACTAGTAAGTGTTGTTATAACCAGGTATAACCAGCCAGGTGACACTAGTAAGTGTTGTTATAACCAGGTATAACCAGCCAGGTGACACTAGTAAGTGTTGTTATAACCAGCCAGGTGACACTAGTAAGTGTTGTTATAACCAGGTATAACCAGCTATAACCAGCCAGGTGACACTAGTAAGTGCTGGTATAACCAGCCAGGTGGCACTAGTAAGTGTTGTTATAACCAGGTATAACCAGCCAGGTGACACTAGTAAGTGTTGTTATAACCAGCCAGGTGACACTAGTAAGTGTTGTTATAACCAGGTATAACCAGCTATAACCAGCCAGGTGACACTAGTAAGTGCTGGTATAACCAGCCAGGTGACACTAGTAAGTGTTGTTATAACCAGGTATAACCAGCTATAACCAGCCAGGTGACACTAGTAAGTGCTGTTATAACCAGGTATAACCAGCCAGGTGACACTAGTAAGTGTTGTTATAACGAGGTATAACCAGCCAGGTGACACTAGTAAGTGTTGTTATAACTAGGTATAAACAGGTATAACCAGCCAGGTGACACTAGTAAGTGTTATTATAACCAGGTATAACCAGGTATTACCAGCCAGGTGACACTAGTAAGTGTTGTTATAACCAGGTATAACCAGCCAGGTGGCACTAGTAAGTGTTGTTATAACCAGGTATAACCAGGTATAACCAGGTATAACCAGCCAGGTGACACTAGTAAGTGTTGTTATAACCAGGTATAACCAGCCAGATGGCACTAGTAAGTGTTGTTATAACCAGGTATAACCAGCCAGGTGACACTAGTAAGTGTTATTATAACCAGGTATAACCAGGTATTACCACCCAGGTGACACTAGTAAGTGTTGTTATAACCAGGTATAACCAGATATAACCAGCCAGGTGGCACTAGTAAGTGTTGTTATAACCAGGTATAACCAGCCAGGTGGCACTAGTAAGTGTTGTTATAACCAGGTATAACCAGCCAGGTGAGACTAGTAAGTGTTGTTATAACCAGGTATAACCAGCCAGGTGACACTAGTAAGTGTTGTTATAACCAGCCAGGTGACACTAGTAAGTGTTGTTATAACCAGGTATAACCAGCTATAACCAGCCAGGTGACACTAGTAAGTGCTGGTATAACCAGCCAGGTGGCACTAGTAAGTGTTGTTATAACCAGGTATAACCAGCCAGGTGACACTAGTAAGTGTTATTATAACCAGGTATAACCAGGTATAACCAGACAGGTGACACTAGTAAGTCAAATCAAATCAAATCAAATTTATTTATATAGCCCTTCGTACATCAGCTGATATCTCAAAGTGCTGTACAGAAACCCAGCCTAAAACCCCAAACAGCAAGCAATGCAGGTGTAGAAGCACGGTGGCTAGGAAAAACTCCCTAGAAAGGCCAGTGTTGTTATAACCAGGTATGACCAGGTATAACCAGCCAGGTGACACTAGTAAGTGCTGTTATAACCAGGTATGACCAGGTATAACCAGCCAGGTGACACTAGTAAGTGTTGTTATAACCAGGTATGACCAGGTATAACCAGCCAGGTGGCACTAGTAAGTGTTGTTATAACCAGGTATAACCAGCCAGGTGCCACTAGTAAGTGTTGTTATAACCAGCTATAACCAGCCAGGTGACACTAGTAAGTGCTGTTATAACCAGGTATAACCAGCCAGGTGACACTAGTAAGTGTTGTTATAACGAGGTATAACCAGCCAGGTGACACTAGTAAGTGTTGTTATAACTAGGTATAACCAGGTATAACCAGCCAGGTGACACTAGTAAGTGTTATTATAACCAGGTATAACCAGGTATTACCAGCCAGGTGACACTAGTAAGTGTTGTTATAACCAGGTATAACCAGCCAGGTGGCACTAGTAAGTGTTGTTATAACCAGGTATAACCAGGTATAACCAGGTATAACCAGCCAGGTGACACTAGTAAGTGTTGTTATAACCAGGTATAACCAGCTATAACCAGCCAGGTGACACTAGTAAGTGCTGTTATAACCAGGTATAACCAGCCAGGTGACACTAGTAAGTGTTGTTATAACTAGGTATAACCAGGTATAACCAGCCAGGTGACACTAGTAAGTGTTATTATAACCAGGTATTACCAGCCAGGTGACACTAGTAAGTTTTGTTATAACCAGGTATAACCAGCCAGGTGGCACAAGTAAGTGTTGTTATAACCAGGTAACCACATAACCACATAGCATCTTTAGGTGCTAAGCTTCAGCATGATGTGGCACATTTTAACATTCACGTAGACCAGTAGTACATTTGTACTGAATGGTGGTATGAATCAATACCTCTTTGATTCTGCCTCGCAGAACCCGAGCCCCCGATTCAGCTAGAGAGGATGGAGGAGACAACCAATAAAATCAGCCTTGCACTAGAGATCCAGAGGAAGGAGGAAGAGGAGGAGTCCAAGAGAAAACCTGGTAGGTATTCTGGTGGTCTTGTACTATATATGGTAGGTATTCTGGTGGTCCTGTATATGGTAGGTATTCTGGTGGTCTTGTATATGGTAGGTATTCTGGTAGTCCTGTATATGGTAGGTATTCTGGTGGTCCTGTATATGGTAGGTATTCTGGTGGTCCTGTATATGGTAGGTATTCTGATGGTCTTGTATATGGTAGGAATTCTGATGGTCTTGTATATGGTAGGTATTCTGGTGATTTTGTATATGGTAGGTATTCTGGTGGTCTTGTATATGGTAGGTATTCTGGTGGTCTTGTACTATATATGGTAGGTATTCTGGTAGTCTTGTATATGGTAGGTATTCTGGTGGTCTTGTATATGGTAGGTATTCTGGTGGCCTTGTATATGGTAGGTATTCTGGTGGTCTTGTATATGGTAGGTATTCTGGTGGTCTTGTATATGGTAGGTATTCTGGTGGTCCTGTATATGGTAGGTATTCTGGTGGTCTTGTACAATATATGGTAGGTATTCTGATGGTCCTGTATATGGTAGGTATTCTGATGGTCCTGTATATGGTAGGTATTCTGGTGGTCCTGTATATGGTAGGTATTGTGGTGGTCTTGTATATGGTAGGTATTGTGGTGGTCTTGTATATGGTAGGTATTCTGATGGTCTTGTATAGGGTAGGTATTCTGATGGTCTTGTATATGGTAGGTATTCTGGTGGTCCTGTATATGGTAGGTATTCTGGTGGTCTTGTACTATATATGGTAGGTATTCTGGTGGTCTTGTATATGGTAGGTATTCTGGTGGTCCTGTATATGGTAGGTATTCTGGTGGTCCTGTATATGGTAGGTATTCTGGTCGTCCTGTATATGGTAGGTATTGTGGTGGTCTTGTATATGGTAGGTATTCTGGTCGTCCTGTATATGGTAGGTATTCTGGTGGTCTTGTATATGGTAGGTATTCTGGTGGTCTTGTATATGGTAGGTATTCTGGTCGTCCTGTATATGGTAGGTATTGTGGTGGTCTTGTATATGGTAGGTATTCTGGTCGTCCTGTATATGGTAGGTATTGTGGTGGTCTTGTATATGGTAGGTATTCTGGTGGTCTTGTATATGGTAGGTATCCTGGTGGTCTTGTATATGGTAGGTATTCTGGTGGTCTTGTATATGGTAGGTATTCTGGTGGTCTTGTATATGGTAGGTATTCTGATGGTCTTGTATATGGTAGGTATTCTGGTCGTCCTGTATATGGTAGGTATTGTGGTGGTCTTGTATATGGTAGGTATTCTGGTGGTCTTGTATATGGTAGGTATTCTGGTGGTCCTGTATATGGTAGGTATTCTGGTCGTCCTGTATATGGTAGGTATTGTGGTGGTCTTGTATATGGTAGGTATTCTGGTGGTCTTGTATATGGTAGGTATTCTGGTGGTCTTGTATATGGTAGGTATTCTGGTGGTCTTGTATATGGTAGGTATTCTGGTGGTCTTGTATATGGTAGGTATTCTGGTGGTCTTGTATATGGTAGGTATTCTGGTGGTCTTGTACAATATATGGTAGGTATTCTGATGGTCCTGTATATGGTAGGTATTCTGGTGGTCTTGTATATGGTAGGTATTCTGGTGGTCTTGTACAATATATGGTAGGTATTCTGATGGTCCTGTATATGGTAGGTATTCTGATGGTCCTGTATATGGTAGGTATCCTGGTGGTCCTGTATAGGGTAGGTATTCTGGTGGTCTTGTATAGGGTAGGTATTCTGATGGTCCTGTATATGGTAGGTATTCTGATGGTCCTGTATATGGTAGGTATTCTGGTCGTCCTGTATATGGTAGGTATTGTGGTGGTCTTGTATATGGTAGGTATTCTGGTGGTCTTGTATATGGTAGGTATTCTGGTGGTCTTGTATATGGTAGGTATTCTGGTGGTCTTGTATATGGTAGGTATTCTGGTGGTCCTGTATATGGTAGGTATTCTGGTGGTCCTGTATATGGTAGGTATTCTGATGGTCCTGTATATGGTAGGTATTCTGATGGTCCTGTATATGGTAGGTATCCTGGTGGTCCTGTATAGGGTAGGTATTCTGGTGGTCTTGTATAGGGTAGGTATTCTGATGGTCCTGTATATGGTAGGTATTCTGATGGTCCTGTATATGGTAGGTATTCTGGTCGTCCTGTATATGGTAGGTATTGTGGTGGTCTTGTATATGGTAGGTATTCTGGTGGTCTTGTATATGGTAGGTATTCTGGTGGTCTTGTATATGGTAGGTATTCTGGTGGTCTTGTATATGGTAGGTATTCTGGTGGTCTTGTATATGGTAGGTATTCTGGTGGTCTTGTATATGGTAGGTATTCTGGTGGTCTTGTATATGGTAGGTATTCTGGTGGTCCTGTATATGGTAGGTATTCTGGTCGTCCTGTATATGGTAGGTATTCTGGTGGTCCTGTATATGGTAGGTATTCTGGTGGTCTTGTATATGGTAGGTATTCTGGTGGTCTTGTATATGGTAGGTATTCTGGTGGTCTTGTATATGGTAGGTATTCTGGTGGTCTTGTATATGGTAGGTATTCTGGTGGTCCTGTATATCGTAGGAAATTGCAGTGAATTTAAAAAAGAATTTAAATAATACATGTTAAAATAGCAGGTCAAAGTGGATCCAGCGACTGTCAACTCAACACCGTAGCCGCCCAGCGGGAGATGGGAACCTCTTGACGAGGTGGCCTTGGTGTTGGTCGCTTACAGTATAATCTTGTGGTGTAGTTAAGATATGGAACCCTCTCGTCTGTAACTGGGTCCATATGGAAAGTACAGCATTCTTTACATCTCCCAGCACCAGTCAGTTTTAATGGGAAGTCTGCCACATGGAAGCTATGTTAATATATGTTAATCTATGCTGATCTATGCTAATCTTCTCCTATAGGCGCCCCTCAATAGAAACAGTATGTTAATTATTACGTCTCCATATATATCAACCAAGCTTTACAATAGCAATGTATTACAGCGAGAATGAGAAACATGAGAGACATGAGAGACATGAGAGACATGAGAGACATGAGAGACCGCTTTAAAGGGGATTATTTTGACCAGGGCCCACAGGGGAACCTCATAGGACTCTACCCACAGGACTCTACCCATAGGACTCTACCCACAGGACTCTGCCCACAGGACTCTACCCACAGGACTCTACCCACAGGACTCTACCCATAGGACTCTACCCACAGGACTATACCCATAGGACTCTACCCAGAGGGGAACCTCATAGGACTCTACCCATAGGACTCTACCCATAGGACTCTACCCATAGGACTCTACCCACAGGACTCTACCCATAGGACTCTACCCATAGGACTCTACCCACAGGACTCTACCCACAGGACTCTACCCACAGGGGAACCTCATAGGACTCTACCCATAGGACTCTACCCATAGGACTCTACCCATAGGACTCTACCCACAGGGGAACCTCATAGGACTTTACCCATAGGACTCTACCCATAGGGGTCTACCCATAGGACTCTACCCATAGGGCTCTACCCACAGGACTCTACCCACATGGGAACCTCTTATGACTCTACCCATAGGTCTCTACCCACAGGACTCTACCCACAGGGGAACCTCATAGGACTCTACCCCCAGGACTCTACCCACAGGGGAACCTCATAGGACTCTTCCCACAGGGGAACCTCATAGGACTCTACCCATAGGACTCTACCCACAGGACTCTACCCACAGGGCTCTACCCATAGGGGAACCCCATAGGACTCTACCCATAGGACTCTACCCACAGGACTATACCCATAGGACTCTACCCAGAGGGGAACCTCATAGGACTCTACCCATAGGACTCTACCCACAGGACTCTACCCACAGGACTCTACCCACAGGGCTCTACCCATAGGACTCTACCCATAGGACTCTACCCATAGGACTCTACCCACAGGACTATACCCATAGGACTCTACCCACAGGACTATACCTATAGGACTCTACCCATAGGACTCTACCCATAGGACTCTACCCATAGGACTCTACCCACAGGACTCTACCCATAGGACTCTACCCATAGGACTCTACCCACAGGACTCTACCCACAGGACTCTACCCACAGGGGAACCTCATAGGACTCTACCCATAGGACTCTACCCATAGGACTCCACCCATAGGACTCTACCCACAGGGGAACCTCATAGGACTTTACCCATAGGACTCTACCCATAGGGGTCTACCCATAGGACTCTACCCATAGGGCTCTACCCACAGGACTCTACCCACATGGGAACCTCTTATGACTCTACCCATAGGTCTCTACCCACAGGACTCTACCCACAGGGGAACCTCATAGGACTCTACCCCCAGGACTCTACCCACAGGGGAACCTCATAGGACTCTTCCCACAGGGGAACCTCATAGGACTCTACCCATAGGACTCTACCCACAGGACTCTACCCACAGGGCTCTACCCATAGGGGAACCTCATAGGACTCTACCCATAGGACTCTACCCACAGGGCTCTACCCATAGGACTCTACCCACAGGGGAACCTCATAGGACTCTACCCACAGGACTCTACCCAAAGGGCTCTATACATAGGGCTCTACCCACAGGACTCTACCCACAGGGCTATACCCATAGGGGCTATACCCATAGGGACTCTACCCACAGGACTCTACCCACAGGACTCTACCCATAGGGCTCTACCCACAGGGCTCTACCCATAGAACTCTACCCACAGGACTCTACCCACAGGACTCTACCCACAGGACTCTACCCACAGGGCTCTACCCATAGGCCATAGGGTTCTACCCACAAAACTCTACTCATAGGACTCTACCCATAGCGGAACCCCATAGGACTCTACCCATAGGGCTCTACTCATAGGACTCTACTCACAGGGCTCTACTCACAGGGCTCTACCCATAGGACTCTACCCACAGGGTTCTACCCACAGGGGAACCTCATAGGACTCTACCCATAGGGCTCTACTCATAGGGTTCTACCCATAGGTCTCTACCCATAGGACTCTACCCATAGGGAAACCAATAGGGCTCTACCCATAGGACTGTACCCATAGGGAAACCCATAGGGCTCTACCATAGGAATCTACCCATAGGGAAACCAAAATGTCTCTACCCATAGGACGGTACCCATAGGATCTACCCATAGGATCTACCCATAGGACTGTACCCATAGGGCTCTACCATAGGACTACCCATGGGACTCCACCCATAGGACTACCCATAGGACTCTACCCATAGGACTACCCATGGGACTCTACCCATATGTCTCTACCCATAGGATTACCCATAGGGCTCTACCCATAGGACTACCCATAGCCCACTACCCATAGGACTACCCATAGGACTACCCATAGGACTCTACCCATAGGACTACCCATAGGACTCTACCCATAGGACTACCCATAGGTCTCTACCCATAGGACTACCCATATGTCTCTACCCATAGGACTACCCATATGACTACCCATAGGACTCTACCCATAGGACTACCCATAGGTCTCTACCCATAGGACTACCCATATGACTACCCATAGGACTCTACCCATAGGACTACCCATAGGTCTCTACCCATTGGACTCTTCCCAACGGGCTCTGGTCAAATGTTGTGCTCTAAAAAGAGAATATGTTGAATTTGGATAGCAGGCAGCCTTAGTGAAACTTGAGCTGGTGGTTTGTCTGCTGGGCTCCACTTAACTTGGGGTCCTGACAGCAGCTGCTGTGTTTCAGAGTCGTCCCAGGACTGCCGGAGTCTGCCCTGCCTGAACGGGGGTACGTGTGCGAAGGGCGGCGACTCCTACATCTGCGACTGCGTAGCCGGGTTCAAGGGCAGGCAGTGTGAGCTGTGTGAGTTCATGCCTTCTGTCTTGGTCTCCACCACACGACACATTGACATTGGAGTGCCATACACACCATTTAGCTGTCCCCATAGGAAAACCCTTTAAAGAACCTTGTTGGTTCCAGGTAGAATCCTTTTGGTTCCAAGTAGAACTGTTTTGGGTTACATGTAGCTCAGATGGTAGAGCATGGCGAGGGTTGTGGGTTCGATTCCCACGGGTGGCCAGTACAGGGTTGTGGGTTCGATTCCCACGGGTGGCCAGTACAGGGTTGTGGGTTCGATTCCCACGGGTGGCCAGTACAGGGTTGTGGGTTCGATTCCCACGGGTGGCCAGTACAGGGTTGTGGGTTCGATTCCCACGGGTGGCCAGTACAGGGTTGTGGGTTCGATTCCCACGGGTGGCCAGTACAGGGTTGTGGGTTCGATTCCCACGGGTGGCCAGTACAGGGTTGTGGGTTCGATTCCCACGGGTGGCCAGTACAGGAAAAAAAGGATGAGAAATGTACGTACTCACTACTGGATAAGAGTATCTGCTAAATGACTCAAAATGTTTAAAAAATAAAAATACAATTGAACCATTTCCACAAGGAGTTCTACATGGAATCCAAAATGGTTCTACCTGGAATCCAAAATAGTTCTATTTGGAACCCAAAATGGTTCTACATGGAATCCAAAATGGTTCTACCTGGAATCCAAAATAGTTCAATTTGGAACCCAAAATGGTTCTACATGGAACCCAAAATGGTTCCACCCGTGGGAATCGAACCCACAACCCTGGCGCTGCAACCGCCATGCTCTACCAGCATAGTGGTTAGAGCGTTGGACTAGTAACCGGAAGGTTGCAAGTTCAAACCCCCAAGCTGACAAGGTACAAATCGTTCTGCCCCTGAACAAGGTAGTTAACCCACTGTTCCTAGGCTGTCATTGAAAATAAGAATTTGTTCTTAACTGACTTGCCTAGTTAAATAAAGGTTAAAACATTTTTTTTTCAAATGGAACCCAAAATGGTTCTACATGGAACCAAAATGGTTTTACCTGGAACCCAAAACAGTTGGGGACAGCCGAAGAACCATTTTTTTTCTAGTTTGGCATAGAACAACTGCATTTTCTCTCAGATCATCTGTCAGAAAAAATAGATTCAGATGTCTTCCTCGTAGGAGGACATCATTTCCCAGCACCATAACTACCCAGCAACATCCTCACATCGAAAATAGAACTTTGCAAGTCATAACATAACTATAATATCACCATTCAGGTACAAAGCACTTCAAAACTAAATAGGTTATTTTGAAATACAAGCTTTGCCTTTGGTTTGAACTTGTCCAATCACGTTCACCAGTAACACAAGGTGTTATGCTGCAGCAATGTAGGAGATGGCGCACACACACACACACACACACAGCCCACTTCTCTTTTTAATAGAGTACCACAGTATGAGTCATAATTCCCATAAAACCTAGCGGTCAAACAGGGAAATGGTCCCAATCGGGTTTTTTTCCACCATTCTTTTTCCCCCCATAGAGGATCTTAGAAATAGTTAAAATAAGGTCTGTGTTTTCGTGTAGGGCCTACCCTGGCATAACGTTTCAATAACCGTGTAAATCTCTCTCGAACAAGGTGACTTTTGTAAATACATTCTATTTGTCCGTATTATGTGTATTAAGACATATACAACTGTGGGGCTCTGTACTGTACATTTCTACGTCTAAACACCCTCAGTCAAACTGTTTAAACATTTCTTTCCTAAAACCAGCAATCACTAGGGAGGAGTGCCAAATTCCACCCTCCCTATCTCTCCTCTCTCTCACTCCTTCTCAGGCTAAATCCCCCTGTCTCTCTCTCTTTCTCTCTCTCTCTCTCTCTCTCTCTCTCTCTCTCTCTCTCTCTCTCTTTCTCAGAACAAATCTCTCTCTCCGTCTCTTTCACCTCTCTCTCTCCCTCTTTCACCTTCTCTCTCTCTCTCTCTCTCTCTCCCTCTTTCACCTTCTCTCTCTCTCTCTCTCTCTCCCTCTCTTTCACCTTCTCTCTCTCTCTCTCTCTTTCTCTCTCTTTCTCAGAACAAATCTCTCTCTCTCTCTCTTTCTTCCTCAAACCAAATCCCTCTCTCTCTTTCTCTGCATCTTCTCTCTTTCTCTCTCGCTCTCTCGCGCTCTCTCTCTCTCTCTCTCTCTCTCTCTCTCTCTCTCTCTCTCTCTCTCACCTCTCTCTCTCTCTTTTTCACCTTCTCTCTCTCTCTCTCTCTCTCTCTCTCTCTTTCTTTCTTCCTCAAACCAAATCCCTCTCTCTCTTTCTCTGCATCTTCTCTCTTTCTCTCTCGCTCTCTCGCGCTCTCTCTCTCTCTCTCTCTCTCTCTCTTTCTTTCTTCCTCAAACCAAATCCCTCTCTCTCTTTCTCTGCATCTTCTCTCTTTCTCTCTCTTCCTTCCTCTCTCTTTCATACCAAATCCCTCCCTCCCTATCATTCTCCCTCCTTGTCCATCTCTCCCTCTTCCTCCCTCTCTCTCTCTCTTCCTCTGACCAAATCCCTCCCTCCCTATCACTCTCCACCTTATGTCCCTCTCTCCCTGTTCCTCCCTCTCTCCCTCTTTCTTCCTCCCTTTCTCTTCTCCTCAATCCCTCATGTCATATTTAACAGCCTTTTTAACTGCCTCTTCCTTCAGAACCTCTCCCTCAGAAGAACCCTCTCAGTGCTTTAACACATATGTGTGTTTATCTTTGTGCTGTCGCGACCACGTCTGTCTGCAGTCTGCCAGCGAGTGCCCCACCCGTGTACCCGCCTCTACTCTGAAACCAAGAGCGTGCCCGTCTGGGTGGGTGAAGTCTGCCATTACCTGTGAGTGTCAAACAGTGGCCGCGGACTTCCTCTGCATGTTTATACACTGCTCAAAAAAAATAAAGGGAACACTTTTAAACAACACAATGTAACTCCAAGTCAATCACACTTCTGTGAAATCAAACTGTCCACTTAGGAAGCAACACTGATTGACAATAAATTTCACATGCTGTTGTGCAAATGGAATAGACAACAGGTGGAAATTATAGGCAATTAGCAAGACACCCCCAATAAAGGAATGGTTCTGCAGGTGGTGACCACAGACCACTTCTCAGTTCCTATGCTTTGGTCACTTTTGAATGCTGGCGGTGCTTTCACTCTGGTGGTAGCATGAGACGGAGTCTACAACCCACAAAAGTGGCTCAGGTAGTGCAGCTCATCCAGGATGGCACATCAAGGCGAGCTGTGGCAAGAAGGTTTGCTGTGTCTGTCAGCGTAGTGTCCAGAGCATGGAGGCGCTACCAGGAGACAGGCCAGTACATCAAGAGACGTGGAGGAGGCCGTAGGAGGGCAACAACCCAGCAGCAGGACCACTACCTCCGCCTTTGTGCAAGGAGGAGCGGGAGGAGCACTGCCAGAGCCCTGCAAAATGACCTCCAGCAGGCCACAAATGTGCATGTGTCTGCTAAAACGGTCAGAAACAGACTCCATGAGGGTGGTATGAGGGCCCGACGTCCACAGGTGGGGGTTGTGCTTACAGCCCAACACCGTGCAGGACGTTTGGCATTTGCCAGAGAACACCAAGATTGGCAAATTCGCCACTGGCGCCCTGTGGTCTTCACAGATGAAAGCAGGTTCACACTGAGCACATGTGACAGACGTGACAGAGTCTGGAGACGCCGTGGAGAACGTTCTGCTGCCTGCAACATCCTCCAGCATGACCGGTTTGGCGGTGGGTTAGTCATGGTGTGGGGTGGCATTTCTTTGGGGGACCGCACAGCCCTCCATTTGCTCCCCAGAGGTAGCCTGACTGCCATTAGGTACCGAGAAGAGATCCTCAGACCCCTTGTGAGACCATATGCTGGTGCGGTTGGCTCTGGGTCCCTCCTAATGCAAGACCATGCTAGACCTCATGTTGCTGGAGTGTGTCAGCAGTTCCTGCAAGAGGAAGGCATTGATGCTGTGGACTGGCCCGTCCATTCCCCAGACCTGAATCCAATTGAGCACATCTGGGACATCATGTCTCGCTCCATCCACCAACACCACGTTGCACCACAGACTGGTCAGGAGTTGGCGGATGCTTTGGTCTGGGAGGAGATCCCTCAGGAGACCATCCGCCACCTCATCAGGAATATGCCCAGGCGTTGTAGGGAGGTCATACAGGCACGTGGAGGCCACACACACTACTGAGCCTCATTTTGACTTGTTTTAAGGACATTACATCAAAGTTGGATCAGCCTGTAGTGTGGTTTTCCACTTTAATTTTGAGTGTGACTCCAAATCCAGACCTCCATGGGGTGATACATTTGATTTTCATTGATCATTTTTGTGTGATTTTGTTGTCAGCACATTCAACTATGTAAAGAAAAAAGTATTTAATAAGAATATTTCATTCATTCAGATCTAGGATGTGTTATTTTAGTGTTCCCTTTATTTTTCTGAGCAGTGTACATGTTAGAATTGATTTAATATGGACTGTAAACTTCTTTATATGCTGAAGTCTTCCCTGATTTGAACCCAGTAAGAGACAGGGGTACCTATGGAAGGAAGGGATGCATCTTCCCTGATTTGAACCCAGTAAGAGACAGGGGTACCTAGGCAAGGAAGGCATGCATCTTCCCTGATTTGAACCCAGTAAGAGACAGGGGTACCTAGGGAAGGAAGGGATGCATCTTCCCTGATTTGAACCCAGTAAGAGACAGGGGTACCTAGGGAAGGAAGGGATGCATCTTCCCTGATTTGAACCCAGTAAGAGACAGGGGTACCTAGGGAAGGAAGGGATGCGTCTTCCCTGATTTGAACCCAGTAAGAGACAGGGGTACCTAGGGAAGGAAGGGATGCGTCTTCCCTGATTTGAACCCAGTAAGAGACAGGGGTATCTAGGGAAGGAAGGGATGCATCTTCCCTGATTTGAACCCAGTAAGAGACAGGGGTACCTAGGGAAGGAAGGGATGTGTCTTCCCTGATTTGAACCCAGTAATAGACAGGGGTATCTAGGGAAGGAAGGGATGCATCTTCCCTGATTTGAACCCAGTAAGAGACAGGGGTATCTAGGGAAGGAAGGGATGCATCTTCCCTGATTTGAACCCAGTAAGAGACAGGGGTACCTAGGGAAGGAAGGGATGCGTCTTCCCTGATTTGAACCCAGTAAGAGACAGGGGTATCTAGGGAAGGAAGGGATGCATCTTCCCTGATTTGAACCCAGTAAGAGACAGGGGTCCCTAGGGAAGGAAGGGATGTGTCTTCCCTGATTTGAACCCAGTAAGAGACAGGGGTATCTAGGGAAGGAGGGGATGCATCTTCCCTGATTTGAACCCAGTAAGAGACAGGGGTACCTAGGGAAGGAAGGGATGTGTCTTCCCTGATTTGAACCCAGTAATAGACAGGGGTACCTAGGGAAGGAAGGGATGCATCTTCCCTGATTTGAACCCAGTAAGAGACAGGGGTATCTAGGGAAGGAAGGGATGCATCTTCCCTGATTTGAACCCAGTAAGAGACAGGGGTACCTAGGGAAGGAAGGGATGCATCTTCCCTGATTTGAACCCAGTAAGAGACAGGGGTACCTAGGGAAGGAAGGGATGCATCTTCCCTGATTTGAACCCAGTAAGAGACAGGGGTATCTAGGGAAGGAAGGGATGCATCTTCCCTGATTTGAACCCAGTAAGAGACAGGGGTACCTAGGGAAGGAAGGGATGCATCTTCCCTGATTTGAACCCAGTAAGAGACAGGGGTACCTAGGGAAGGAAGGGATGCATCTTCCCTGATTTGAACCCAGTAAGAGACAGGGGTACCTAGGGAAGGAAGGGATGTGTCTTCCCTGATTTGAACCCAGTAAGAGACAGGGGTACCTAGGGAAGGAAGGGATACTGTAAAAACACTGACACCTGTTAAATATAGCACTAGTATAACTGTAAATGGGTTTCATCCCTACAAGAAGCATGTTGAATAATCAGTATTTATATGTACTTTGTATGTTTAGTAGATACGTTTTTTTCCCCTTTGTACCCCCCAGGTATAAAATAACATATAAAGTCCAGCAGGATATTTGCTATCGAGAGATCTGTGGACCACCACTGCTTCCCAAGAAAAGCCCCAGTGAGTTTGATTGAACAGTCCGGTCACCTGAATGAAGTCATTCTTGGCTTTAATACAATCATCATATTGTTGTTTTCACATGTCATTATTCTCTGTTTGGACAGACAGAAGAACTAACAGACAACATTAATGGTTGGTAAAAAAACAGACATTACAATGAGCAATCTACTGAAATATATTGATTTAATTTAAAATGTAATACTATTTGCTTTGGTTTCAGTTCAAATTTAATTTATATTTTCTACTTTCAGAAAGCTAATCTTGGATGACCCATGTTGACCCATGTTGCCCAGAGATTGGCCTATTGGGTGACCCATGTTGACCCATGTTGCCCAGAGATTGGCCTATTGGGTGACCCATGTTGACCCATGTTGCTCAGAGATTGACCTATTGGATGACCCATGTTGACCCATGTTGCCCAGAGATTGACCTATTGGATGACCCATACTGCCCAGAGATTGACCTATTGGGTGACCCATGTTGACCCATGTTGCCCAGAGATTGACCTATTGGATGACCCATGTTGCCCAGAGGTTGACCTGTTGGATGACCCATGTTAACCCATGTTGCCCAGAGATTGGCCTATTGGATGACCCATGTTGCCCAGAGATTGGCCTATTGGGTGACCCATGTTGCCCAGAGATTGGCCTATTGGATGACCCATGTTGACCCATGTTGCCCAGAGATTGGCCTATTGGATGACCCATGTTGCCCAGAGATTGGCCTATTGGATGACCCATGTTGACCCCTGTTGCCCAGAGATTGGCCTATTGGATGACCCATGTTGCCCAGAGATTGACATATTGGGTGACCCATGTTGACCCATGTTGCCCAGAGATTGGCCTGTTGAATGACCCATGTTGCCCAGAGATTGGCCTATTGGATGACCCATGTTGACCCATGTTGCCCAGAGATTGGCCTGTTGAATGACCCATGTTGACCCATGTTGCCCAGAGATTGGCCTATTGAATGACCCATGTTGACCCATGTTGCCCAGAGATTGGCCTGTAGGATGACCCATGTTGCCCAGAGATTGGCCTATTGGATGACCTATGTTGACACATGTTGTCCAGAGATTGGCCTGTAGGATGACCCATGTTGACCCATGTTGCCCAGAGATTGGCCTGTTGAATGTCCCATGTTGCCCAGAGATTGGCCTATTGGATGACCCATGTTGCCCAGAGGTTGACCTGTTGGATGACCCATGTTGACCCATGTTGCCCAGAGATTGGCCTGTTGGATGACCCATGTTGACCCATGTTGCCCAGAGATTGGCCTGTTGGATGACCCATGTTGACCCATGTTGCCCCATGTTGCCCAGAGAGTGGCCTGTTGGATGACCCATGTTGACCCATGTTGCCCAGAGGTTGACATATTGGATGACCCATGTTGACCCATTTTGCCCAGAGGTTGACCTATTGGATGACCCATGTTGACCCATGTTGCCCAGAGGTTGACCTATTTGATGACCCATGTTGACCCATGTTGCCCAGAGGTTGACCTGTTGGATGACCCATGTTGATCCATGTTGCCCAGAGATTGGCCTGTTGGTAGACCCATGTTGACCCATGTTGCCCAGAGGTTGACCTGTTGGATGACCCATGATGACCCATGTTGCCCCATGTTGCCCAGAGATTGGCCTGTTGAATGACCCTGTTGCCCAGAGATTGGCCTGTTGGATGACCCATGTTGACCCATGTTGCCCAGGGATTGGCCTGTTGGATGACCCATGTTGACCCATGTTGCCCAGAGGTTGGCCTGTTGGATGACCCATGTTGACCCATGTTGCCCAGAGATTGGCCTGTTGGATGACCCATGTTGACCCATGTTGCCCAGAGGTTGACCTATTGGATGACCCATGTTGACCCATGTTGCCCAGAGGTTGACCTATTGGATGACCCATGTTGACCCATGTTGCCCAGAGGTTGACCTATTGGATGACCCATGTTGACCCATGTTGCCCAGAGGTTGACCTATTGGATGACCCATGTTGACCCATGTTGCCCAGAGGTTGACCTGTTGGATGACCCATGTTGACCCATTTTGATCCATGTTGCCCAGAGATTGGCCTGTTGGATGACCCATGTTGACCCATGTTGCCCAGAGGTTGACCTGTTGGATGATCCATGTTGACCCATGTTGCCCAGAGGTTGACCTGTTGGATGACCCATGATGACCCATGTTGCCCCATGTTGCCCAGAGATTGGCCTGTTGAATGACCCATGTTGCCCAGAGATTGGCCTGTTGGATGACCCATGTTGACCCATGTTGCCCATAGATTGGCCTGTTGGATGACCCATGTTGACCCATGTTGACCCATGTTGTCCAGAGGTTGGCCTGTTGGATGACCCATGTTGACCCATGTTGCCCAGAGATTGGCCTGTTGGATGACCCATGTTGACCCATGTTGCCCAGAGGTTGACCTATTGGATGGCCCATGTTGACCCATGTTGCCCAGAGGTTGACCTGTTGGATGACCCATGTTGATCCATGTTGCCCAGAGATTGGCCTGTAGGATGACCCATGTTGACCCATGTTGCCCAGAGGTTGACCTGTTGGATGACCCATGTTGACCCATGTTGCCCAGAGATTGGCCTGTTGAATGACCCATGTTGACCCATGTTGCCCAGAGATTGGCTTATAGGATGACCCATGTTGCCCAGAGGTTGGCCTGTTGGATGACCCATGTTGACCCATGTTGCCCAGAGATTGGCCTGTTGGATGACCCATGTTGACCCATGTTGCCCAGAGATTGGCCTGTTGGATGACCCATGTTGCCCCATGTTGCCCAGAGGTTGACCTGTTGTAGCCGCAGCTTGAATGAGGATTTGGAGGAAGCTAACAAGTGGAACACGATTGCCCCCTACAACCATCAATGAGATTTGGCCCCAGAATCATCAATCATTTCTAACTATTCTATGTCACATTTTTTTTAAACAGAATTTTCACTCATGACGGATGACAAATGTACCATAAACAGTTCACACCTGTGTAAAATCAAAACATTATACATACCTCATGTCTCACATACAGTGGGGCAAAAAAGTATTTAGTCAGCCACCAATTGTGCGATTGGGAGAGGCCTGTAATTTTCATCATAGGTACACTTCAACTATGACAGACAAAATGAGAAATAAAAATCCAGAAAATCACATTGTAGGATTTTTAATGAATTTATTTGCAAATTATAGTGGAAAATACGTATTTGGTCAATAACAAAAGTTTATCTCAATACTTTGTTATATACCCTTTGTTGGCAATGACAGAGGTCAAACGTTTTCTGTAAGTCTTCACAAGGTTTTCACACACTGTTGCTGGTATTTTGGCCCATTCCTCCATGCAGATCTCCTATAGAGCAGTGATGTTTTGGGGCTGTTGCTGGGCAACATGGACTTTCAACTCCCTCCAAAGATTTTCTATGGGGTTGAGATTTGGAGACTGGCTAGGCCCCTCCAGGACCTTGAAATGCTTCTTACGAAGCCACTCCTTCGTTGCCCGGGCGGTGTGTTTGGGATCAATGTCATGCTGAAAGACCCAGCCACGTTTCATCTTCAATGCCCTTGCTGATGGAAGGAGGTTTTCACTCAAACTCTCACGATACATGGCCCCATTCATTCTTTCCTTTACACGGATCAGTCGTCCTGGTCCCTTTGCAGAAAAACAGCCCCAAAGCATGACGTTTCCACCCCCATGCTTCACAGTAGGTATGGTGTTCTTTGGATGCAACTCAGCATTCTTTGTCCTCCAAACACGACGAGTTGAGTTTTTACCAAAAAGTTATATTTTGGTTTCATCTGACCATATGACATTCTCCCAATCCTCTACTGGATCATCCAAATGCTCTCTAGCAAACTTCAGACGGGCCTGGACATGTACTGGCTTAAGCAGGGGGACACGTCTGGCACGTGTGGTCTTGGGATTTTTGCTCACCGTTCTCGTGATCATTTTGACCCCACGGGGTGAGATCTTGCATGGAGCCCCAGATCGAGGGAGATTATCAGTGGTCTTGTATGTCTTCCATTTCCCAATAATTGCTCCCACAGTTGATTTCTTCAAACCAAGCTGCTTACCTATTGCAGATTCAGTCTTCCCGGCCTGGTGCAGGTCTACAATTTTGTTTCTGGTGTCTTTTGACAGCTCTTTGGTCTTGGCCATAGTGGAGTTTGGAGTGTGACTGTTTGAGGTTGTGGACAGGTGTCTTTTATACTGATAACAAGTTCAAACAGGTGCCATTAATACAGGTAACGAGTGGAGGACAGAGGAGCCTCTTAAAGAAGAAGTTACAGGTCTGTGAGTGCCAGAAATCTTGCTTGTTTGTAGGTGACCAAATACTTATTTTCCACCATAATTTGCAAATAAATTCATTAAAAATCCTACAATGTGATTTTCTGGAGAAAAATGTCATAGTTGAAGTGTACCTATGATGAAAATTACAGGCCTCTCTCATCTTTTTAAGTGGGAGAACTTGCACAATTGGTGGCTGACTAAATACTTTTTTGCCCCACTGTATTGGCAGTTTAGTCCCTCTGCTCAGGGAAATGTGTATATTGTTTCCAAACAAACAACCCTATTTTAAAATCTGTATCGATTGATTTAACAATAAATGTAACTGTTTTACCTCTTAGCCAAAAAACATGTTCAGTAATCAGTACTGGAAAATAAGTGCCTGTTTTTGTGTCTTTCAACTCTAAACCAACATCACTGCTAGCTATCATGTAAATAGTGTTTATAGGCTGTTTTGTAGGTGAATATTTTAATAATTAAAATGTTAAAATGTTATTTTCGTGTCACGTTTTATTTCATATTTATTTCAAATGTAATTGTGCAGGAATGTCTATAGCTTCAATATGTTTGCGTGTGAATAACGTAGACTGTATAACATACACCTATTGGAAAGTAGGGCCTCTATTTGAAGATGTGTTCTCTGCATGTATTGTGCTGCAGTAGCCCACCACAAGGTGTCTTTGTCTACACTGCATCAACGTGATATTTTTGGGGGTATATGCATTGTTGGATTAAAGTCAAATCAAATTGTATTTATCACATGCACTGAATACAACTGGTGTAGACTTTAAAGTGAAATGCATACTTACGAAACCTTTCCTAACGATGGAGAGTTTAAAATTAATTAGACAAAATAAAATAGTAACTAACACAAGAGGAAGAAAATACAATACATAAGAATGGAGCTATATACAGGAAGTACCGGATCAATGTGGAGATATATACAGGAAGTACCGGATCAATGTGGAGCTATATACAGGAAGTACCATATCAATGTGAAGCTATATACAGGAAGTACCAGATCAATGTGGAGATATATACAGGAAGTACCAGATCAATGTGGAGCTATATACAGGAAGTACCAGATCAATGTGGAGATATATACAGGAAGTACCAGATCAATGCGGAGCTATATACAGGAAGTACCAGATCAATGTGGAGATATATACAGGAAGTACCAGATCAATGTGGAGATATATACAGGAAGTACCAGATCAATGTGGAGATATATACAAGAAGTACCAGATCAATGTGGAGATATATACAGGAAGTACCAGATCAATGTGGAGATATATACAGGAAGTACCAGATCAATGTGGAGATATATACAGGAAGTACCAGATCAATGTGGAGCTATATACAGGAAGTACCAGATCAATGTGGAGATATATACAGGAAGTACCAGATCAATGTGGAGATATATACAGGAAGTACCAGATCAATGTGGAGATATATACAGGAAGTACCAGATCAATGTGGAGCTATATACAGGAAGTACCAGATCAATGTGGAGATATATACAGGAAGTACCAGATCAATGTGGAGATATATACAGGAAGTACCAGATCAATGTGGAGATATATACAGGAAGTACCAGATCAATGTGGAGATATATACAAGAAGTACCAGATCAATGTGGAGATATATACAGGAAGTACCAGATCAATGTGGAGATATATACAAGAAGTACCGGATCAATGTGGAGCTATATACAGGAAGTACCGGATCAATGTGGAGATATATACAGGAAGTACCAGATCAATGTGGAGCTTTAGACAGGAAGTATCAGATCAATGTGGAGATATATACAGGAAGTACCAGATCAATGTGGAGATATATACAGGAAGTACCAGATCAATGTGGAGCTATATACAGGAAGTACCGGATAAATGTGGAGCTATATACAGGAAGTACCGGATCAATGTGGAGCTATATACAGGAAGTACCGGATCAATGTGGAGATATATACAGGAAGTACCAGTACCAGATCAATGTGGAGCTATATACAGGGAGTACCAGATCAATGTGGAGCTATATACAGGAAGTATCAGTACCAGATCAATGTGGAGCTATATACAGGAAGTACCAGTACCAGATCAATGTGGAGCTATATACAGGAAGTACCAGATCAATGTGGAGATATATACAGGAAGTACCAGATCAATGTGGAGATATATACAGGAAGTACCAGATCAATGTGGAGCTATATACAGGAAGTACCAGATCAATGTGGATCTATATACAGGAAGTACCGGATCAATGTGGAGATATATACAGGAAGTACCAGATCAATGTGGAGCTATATACAGGAAGTACCGGATCAATGTGGAGCTATATACAGGAAGTACCAGTACCAGATCAATGTGGAGCTATATACAGGAAGTACCAGATCAATGTGGAGATATATACAGGAAGTACCAGATCAATGTGGAGCTATATACAGGAAGTACCGGATCAATGTGGAGCTATATACAGGAAGTACCAGTACCAGATCAATGTGGAGCTATATACAGGGAGTACCAGATCAATGTGGAGCTATATACAGGAAGTATCAGTACCAGATCAATGTGTAGCTATATACAGGGAGTACCAGATCAATGTGGAGCTATATACAGGAAGTACCAGATCAATGTGGAGCTATCTACAGGAAGTACCAGATCAATGTGGAGCTATATACAGGAAGTACCAGATCAATGTGGAGCTATATACAGGAAGTACCAGTACCAGATCAATGTGGAGCTATATACAGGAAGTACCAGTACCAGATCAATGTGGAGCTATATACAGGAAGTAGCAGATCAATGTGGGGCTATATACAGGAAGTACCAGATCAAGTGGAGCTATATACAGGAAGTACCAGTACCAGATTAATGTGGAGCTATTTACAGGGAGTACCAGATGAACGTGGAGCTACATACAGGAAGTACCAGATCAATGTGGAGCTATATACAGGAAGTACCAGATCAATGTGCAGGGGTATGAGGTATTTGAGGTAGATATGTACATGAAGGCAGGGTAAAGTGACTCGACGTCAGGATAGATAATAATAAGAGTAAAATAGAGAACAGAGAAGCAGCAGCAAATGATGGCAGAAACTGTCTCTGAGCCTGTTGGTCCGACAGCCGATGCTCCGGGTACCATTTGCTGGACGGTAGCAGAGTGAACAGTCTATGACTTGGGTGGCTGGAGTCTTTGGGTATTTTTCGGGCCTTCCTCTGACACCGCCTGGTATAGAGGTCCTGGATGGCAGGAAGCTTGGCTCCAGTGATGTACTGGGCTACCTACACCATGTATGTAATGCTTTTGCAGTCAAGGGTGGTGCAATTGCCATACCAAGCGGTGATGCATGCTCTCGATGGTGCTGATGGTCCTTAGTGATGTGGATGCCAAATATCTTGAAGCTCTCTAGGGGAGATCAAATAGGCCAAACATTGTTCCATTAGAGGACCAAGCAACATTTGAATCAATCACACACCTATGATGTTACCTGCGGTGTGTTTGTTTGATGAGAATCCATTGCGTTATTCAATTTAAAAAAAACGTTTTTTTTGTCGTTATACAAAATAGACTGTAAATTACCATTCATCTGCATGTAACGAAATGTTATCAGGCGCGTTTCCCGGACCCTGGACAACCCTCGTTGTCCCCTCCCTCCAGTGAAAGCTGAGATTACTCCGGGAAGGAACAACAAGGACCATGAAAGGACAAACCTGGATGTTATTTTTTTTTGTTGGGAGGAGGAGGGGGGGGGGATCGTTACTATTTATCCTAACGGGATCTCAAATTAAACATATCTAAGTAGGATAATATACGCAAAGGATAGTGAATACAGAATTGTATCCAAATCTTCGCAAACGTGACAACAAGAAAAAGAAAGGGAACCGCATATAACCGCGGGCCGAGTTAGTTAGCTGACTGTGGCTCGCCTGTTAAATCACAAGAACCACGAAAAACCCGGGGAGACACCGAGGTTGAACAACAAGTTGTAATGTTGCCCTTTAAACATTAACTTCAACTACGGATGATAAATACATCGAGGATTTGGAAACTAAGTGGGATAATATACTTTTTTTATTTATTTATTTTTTCCAAGAAGAAGAAGCGCAAACAACCTACAAGACATTTGAAATGTTGGGGAAACCGGGACTGGTTCTCCGCTGTCGGAGACCCTCCGTTTACCGAGACTGGACACATTCGGTTCAGTGGAGCCTCGGAGGTTTCTTTTTGCTACTGTTTCTGGAAGGGACCGTGTGTCTCGCCAACCCCAGCACCAGTGTCCCTACTCTGGACATCAACAACCACCCCAGTGTCAACGTTTACATGAGTGAGGAGGAGGTCAACAAGCTTTTGGGTAAGAACCAGTGATTTTAAAATAAAAAATACCTAGTTGTCTACCTGTGAGTCAGTTACAACACTTATTTACTGCAGTGTTGAGAGGGGTGCATACCATGGCTAGACAGATAACCTCTTGTTTTGGGAGTTAACTAGTTACTTACCCCGGCTGGGTTGATCGCTACTAGGTAGGTATCTTGTAGAATATGGCCCTCTGAGGATGGGGTCTTTTTCAACAAATGTAGATAGCTCAGCTTTGTGGGAGATAAAAAAGTGCTAACCTAATTAACATCGAGCAAGATACACGCCACGTCTTTTGTTTGCAAAGTTTAAAAGTTGACCCATAAAGCAAGTAGTAAGTCATTGTGATTTTTAACATGTCGTTTTGAGATAGGGGCTCAACACGTGATTCATACATTATTCTATATACCGATTCACCCATAAGGGAATGAATGCCTTTGGTGCAAAATATGTCAAGTGTGGCTAGTGAGTGAACATTAGTAACATGGAAAATAGCTGAAATGAGAGATGTAGTCATTTTTTTTTTCCCGATTCAAACCCCATGTCTTTTCGAAACTAATTATGCTAAGAGGAAACATATGAAATGAGGACAGGGACCACTTTGTATTGAAGGAATGGTGAGACTGCTGCAACATTTAGAGCCAGACCATATTGCCAGGCTAACATACACTCAGAGCCAAACACATGCATCATATTCTTTAGACTCTAAAAAACGGAATCTGAGCTCTAGTTTAGACCTAAACCATCACATATAATGACTATTCCAGATACACAATGGCCATATGGAACCGTAGGGCTATTTCAAACAGGGAGTCTTCTTGCCTGAGACTGTGCTTTGGATTTCTCATTCAGGGTTTAAATTATTATATATATTTTTTTACAAAGCCTGATCCCAGATCTGTTTGTGCTTTTGCCCATCTCCTATGTAAACATGATAGCACAAACAGACTGGCACTCAGGCTAGTTGTAAACCGGATCAGGGATAAGGCCACCCAATTGCTGTGACTGTGTGAGTTGTTTTTAATATGGGGTTGGTTAGCTTGCGACGTCCACTAGGCCAGGCTGGCAGGCGGTCGGGTGGCAGTTAGTTTGGAAGCAGTCATTAACATGGTGTCTACTGAAGGGTTTGAAATGCTGGAGTAACCATTTCCTACAGGACAGAGGGAGCTTTAGAGCTGACAGAAGCTGAAACAGCCTCTCTGACACCCTATTCTCCAAGGCCTTACTTTTGACCAGGGCCCACGGCACCCTGTTCCCTATATAGTGCAAAACTTTTGACCAGGGCCCACGGCACCCTGTTCCCTATATAGTGCATAACTTTTGACCAGGGCCCACAGCACCCTGTTCCCTATATAGTGCATAACTTTTGACCAGGGCCCACGGCACCCTGTTCCCTATATAGTGCACTACTTTTGACCAGGGCCCACGGCACCCTGTTCCCTATATAGTGCATACCTTTTGACCAGGGCCCACAGCACCCTGTTCCCTATATAGTGCATAACTTTTGACCAGGGCCCACGGCACCCTGTTCCCTATATAGTGCATAACTTTTGACTATGGCCCAACAGGGAAAATCGTTGCATTTGGGACATAGCTATGGACTTGACTTGAAGGCCACCCTGCTGACGACAACAAATTCACGTTTTGAAAAGCAGGCAACACAAGAGAGCCTCAAAGAGTCCACGTCATTTGAGAATCCTTTGGAGACATTGGCTAGTAGCTAGGCCTATCGCCGATTCATCTTTCAGCACTATGAAGAACTAGTCTATAGGCTCTAGGCAGTGGTTTACTGTACAACAATTAGACTAGACTACAACTTGTTTTTTGTTGTTGTAGAAAACGGCATAAATCAGGGTTATGTCCTGACACAGTACCAGACCTTATGTAACTGATGTCGTCTGTCCCCTCGCCCCTACGCGGGCTCGAACCAGGGACCCTCTGCACACAGACAACATTCACCCACGAAGCATCGTTACCCATTGCTCCACAAAGGCCACGGCCCTTGCAGAGCAAGGGGAACAACTACTTCAAGGCCTCAGAGCGAGTGACGTCACCGATTTGGCTAGCTAGTTAGCGGTGGTGCTCGCTAAAATAGCGTTTCAATCGGGTGACGTCACTCGCTCTGAGGCCTTGAAGTAGTTGTTCCCCATGCCCTGCAAGGGCCGTGGCCTTTGTGGAGCGATAGACAACTGACACCCACGAAGCATCGTTACCCATGTGTGCAGAGGGTCCCTGGTTCGAGCCCAGGTAGGGGCGAGGGGACGGATGAAAGTTATACTGTTACACTTACACAATACCAATGGTACCCTATTCCCATTGTAGTGCACTACTTTTGACCAGGGCCCATAAGGAAAAGGGTTCCATTTGGCACACTTCATCATTATACTGCTCTCTGGGTTTATTTATATTCTATATGTATATATATTTCTCCAAAGCGGCTCACATGGTTATATATATATTTCTATATAAACCCAGAGAGCACAGGGTTATATATACAGTGGGGAGAACAAGTATTTGATACACTGCCGATTTTGCAGGTTTTCCTACTTACGAAGCATGTAGAGGTCTGTAATTTATCATAGGTACACTTCAACTGTGAGAGACGGAATCTAAAACAAAAATCCAGAAAATCACATTGTATGATATATATATATATTTTTAAGTAAATTAATTAGCATTTTATTGCATGACATAAGTATTTGATACATCAGAAAAGCAGAACTTAATATTTGGTATAGAAACCTTTTGTTTGCAATTACAGAGATCATACGTTTCCTGTAGTTCTTGACCAGGTTTGCACACACTGCAGCAGGGATTTTGGCCCACTCCTCCATACAGACCTTCTCCAGATCCTTCAGGTTTCGGGGCTGTCGCTGGGCAATACGGACTTTCAGCTCCCTCCAAAGATTCTCTATTGGGTTCAGGTCTGGAGACTGGCTAGGCCCCTCCAGGACCATGAGAGCACAGGATAGGGCAGCGCACAATTGGCCCATCGCCATCTGGGTTTGACTGCCGTTGTAAATAAGAATTGCCTCTGTGTGCATACATTTTAATGTACAGGTGATCCCGGGAATCGAACCCACTACCCTGGGCGTTAGAAACACCATGCTCTACCAACTGAGCTACTGAGACTGTGACTTGGTCTACTTGTGTTATCTTCATGCTGTCTGTCACCACGTCCCCAGGCTCATAAGTACTGGTGAATGGACCTGCTAACAGTGTGGGATTGTTTGGAACTTCAGGGCGTGTGGATTTATTGAGTGACATCAAATCGAATGTGAATCACACAACTGAGACGTGGCTCTAAATCGAGCAAACCGTATGATATCATTAGTCACTTTAAATAATGTCACATTTAATCATGTTTACATATCTTACATTACTCATATCACATGTATATATTGTATTTTATACCATTTACTGCACGTTGCCGATGCCGCTCGGCCATCTCTCGTCCATATATTTATATGTAGATATTCTTATTCCACCCCTTTAGATGTGTGTGTATTAGGTCGTTGTTGGGGAATAGTTAGATTACTTGTTAAATATTACTGCACTGTCGGGAACTAGATGCACAAGCATTTCGCTACACTCGCATTAACATCTGCTAACCATGTGTATGTGACCAATACAATTTGTTTTGATTTGAGGTGGGACTTTGAAAAATGGCGAAAATCGCATAGCTTTTACTGTTAACATTTTGTACTTTTCCCAGCAACAAACAGAAACGACACACGAATGGCAGAACATACCAAACATCGTGAGAGATGTGCATCATAACATCATTTTAAATGGTTTTTATTTCATACAATTTTTTTTGTAATTTGCAGATATTCCAAGTATAGACTACAGGATTTAAACGTTTAATTTGTACATTTCCAGAGTCCGAGAACTTGCGTACAGTGTCTCAGTGTCTCAGTGTCTCTGTGTCTCTGTGTCTCAGTCACAGTGTCACAGAGACTCTGACACTGAGACACAGTGACTCTGTGTCTCGGTGTCTCAGTTACTCTGTGACTGTCTGTGACTCTGACTCTGTGACTGTGTCTCAGTGACTCAGTGTCTGTGTCTCAGTGTCACAGTCAGAGTCACATAGACGCAGTGTCTCAGTGACTCTGACTCTGTGACTGTGACTCTGTGTCTCAGTAACACACCTAAATGGAAGTCCTTGAGCAGTCCAGCTGGTCCATGTGTAAAAGGTCTAAGTTAGTCCTCTATCCAGCTGGTCCATGTGTAAAAGGTCTAAGTTAGTCCTCTATCCAGCTGGTGTAAAAGGTCTAAGTTAGTCCTCTAACCAGGGGTCCATGTGTAAAAGGTCTAAGTTAGTCCTCTAACCAGGGGTCCATGTGTAAAAGGTCTAAGTTAGTCCTCTATCCAGCGGTCCACAGAAAAACAAATTAGCTTACTTTCCTTCCTTTCCTTCCAAGAAGAATGATTTTTCTTGACTGAAAGACAACCCAATGATAAACAAAACAAAGATTCTTTTAACATTAGACAGTGTATATATAGTGTATATATTTTATGCTCTTTTTACCAAGTAAACATGAGATGGGACACACTGGAAATTGGACACCCAAATTATTTGGGGAGGATGGGGGAGACTTCAAACCAGTGTTTTCACTACAGGACATTCCCACAACATGTGGAGTAGAGCTGTTGCTACCACAGTTGTTGCTAGCATGAGTTAGATTTTTTTAAATCCATTTTTAAATATGTACCAGGGTGATGTAGGCTCTACACAATATCTTGAACTGAATGGCCTGACACTTTCTCCAAATAGTGTTGTGATGAGGTGAGAGAAGTGTTCAGGTCACACTCCCATCCTAACCGAATGAGAGGAATATGCATTTGGGATTAAATAAAAAAATATCTATTTGATATATTTCTATAAATATCTGATAGTTCTTCTCATGAAGGCAGCTTTCCAGAGGTTCTGACCTCACTGTGGATCCGAGGCAGGTTCAGTATCCTGCTTTTTAAGAACCTTGTATATGACTGTCTTAAACTGCAGATATGCAACAAACTAAAGAAGAAGAATCACTCAAACCATAATCTGCCCTTCACTTGGGGAAAATGATTATTTTAAAGATTAGATTCTATCTGAATATATGAAATACTGTGGCTTTGCCAGTGTCTACTATTAAGTCTTTCGCTGTTAAACAGGGGGTTATGCCAGATGGGACAGGATGGTAGAGACGGTCCTTCTACATCCAACCTTCTGGTCAGCATCTAAAATCCCCTACTTCCCCTTGACAGTGGAATTATCAGGTTGTCATGTAAGCCATCATGTAAGCATTGTTGAGGCTGTACCACCTTGACGCCAGGTGAACAAACCTGTGCTGTGATGTCATCATCTCCTCTAATCACTCCCGACTACCAATCTTACATTTTGATCTGTAAGCCCATGTAAGGGGATGTCTTTAATTATGACATTTATACAATGATACATCTGGGATACCCAGCCCACCTTTAAAAATAAAAAAAATCTAGGTACAGTCCGTTTCCTATAAACCCTATCCTGGGTTTCTGATTGTTCTTTTAGGAACTTTTACCTCTTAAAACCTGGACTGGAGACGGATGGAAGAGATGAGAGAGGCTAGATAATACATCTCTGCCCCTTAAAGAGGGGGGGGGGAGCTGTCCCTCTCTTAATGTCATCCCCAAGGAAGCGAAGGTAACCTGTCTAAATGATTACCGCCCCATGGCACTCACGTCGGTAGCCATGAAGTGCTTTGAAAGGCTGGTCATGGCTCACATCAAAAGCATCCTCCCAGACACCCTAGACCCACTACAATTCGCATGCCGCCCCAACAGATCCACAGATGATGCAATCTCAATCGCACCCCCACACTGCCCTTTCCCACCTGGACAAAAGGAACACATATGTGACAATGCTGTTCCTTGACTACAGCTCAGTGTTCAACACCATAGTGCCCACGAAGCTCATCACCAAGCTAAGGACTCTGGGACTGAACACCTCTCTCCGCAACTGGATCCTGGACATCTTGACGGGCTGCACCCAGGTGGTAAGGGTAGGCAACAACACATCTGCCACGCTGATCCTTAACACGGGGGCCCCTCAGGGGTGTGTACTTAGTCCCCTCCTGTACTCCTTGTTCACTCACGGCCAAACAGGCCCCCATTAACATCGACGGGGCTGTAGTGGAGCCGGTCGAGAGTTTCAAGTTCCTTGGTGTCCACATCACCAACGAACTATCGTGGTCCAAACACACCAAGACAGTCGTGAAGAGGGCACGACAAAACCTTTTCCCCCTCAGGAGACTGAAAAGATTTGGCATGGACCCCCAGATCCTCAACAAGTTCTACAGCTGCACCATCGAGAGCATCCTGACCGGTTGCATCACCGCCTGGTATGGCAACTGCTCGGCATCTGACTGTAAGCTGCTACAGAGGGTAGTGTGAACGGCCCAGTACATCACTGGGGCCAAGCTTCCTGCCATCCAGAACCTATATAATAGGCGGTGTCAGAGGAAAGCCCATAAAATTGTCAGAGACTCCAGTCACCCAAGTAATAGACTGTTTTCTTTGCTACCGCACAGCAAGTGGTACCGGAGCGCCAAGTCTAGGACCAAAAGGCTCCCCAACAGCTTCTACCCCCCAAGCCATTAGACTGATGAACAATTAATAAAAATTACCACCTGACAATTTACATTGATTTGATAACCCGGATGACTCTAGGTCCATTTAGGCTGAATATATTAGTTATGGGAGATACTATATTAATTCACATACCACTAGCCTTCCAAGCAAATTAGTCAGGCTGAAATGTGTGTAGGTTGACAGGCATAGTGTCACTCTTACTCCAGTCTATCTTATATCCTGAGAGGAAGCCAATCAGCTTTAAGACTACCGGAAACTACAGGGTGAGTAGAATGTCGTCAGCGTATAGATTCAATGTGAAGTTATGTTCATATATGCTAATCTGAGATTGTTCATCTCAGCTGGTGTAGTATTAACTGACGGGGGACTCTCGTCCTGGGATGGTCTTGGTGCCCACGTTCGGGGGGGACTGGTTTGATGTCGGGCCGCCCCAGTATGTAGCGGGAGATCTTGTTGAGGAGAGGATAGATGTTGCCTGTCGAATGGCTTTTGTCTCTCTTTTGTTGTTGTTGTTCAGGATGTTCATGGAATTGTTTTAATGTTAAGTTTCTAGGACCATTTTTGAAGTTTCGCCGTCAGTCTTCCTCACCACAGTTGTGATGTGAGGTTGTTGACTGTTTTTGTTAGCTGCCATGCTAACTTTTCCCTGACCGTTTTTCTTCGTATATTGAGTTTGTATTTTTGGTTGCCATTTTTGGATTTGTTGTGTTTTCGATCGTCTCTGTATACTGAGGGGTTGTTTGCTGAAACAAGGTGTTTCTTTCATGACTCTGATTTTTTTTTATTTTTTATAAAAATTCTGGTCTAGGTTTCTCAACTAGCACCTAGTGTGCCATCTCCCCTGAAAATGGCAAATCTGAATACATTTTCTATTACATTAAACATATTATTTTTGGGAACCCCAATTTGATTCAGAGTTCAGGCATATGACGTTTTTATATGTGGAAACAATTTCTACACTTTTCACATTTTTTTTTCTTCCTGAACTCACTTCCTTCTTTTAAATCACTTGCGCTGCTCTCGTTTTGAAGTCCACAATGTAAGAGGAGGTTCTACAGGGATCACGTTAATGCACAATTCTGAGAGAAAAAAATTCACACACACACACAAAAAACTAAAAAAAAGAGAACGAGTATCTCGCTGCGTTTTTTTTAGTTGTTGTAAGTGCAGATTTAAAACGACTTATTGTAATTTTCTGCTCGGCATCAGACACATTTTGTGTTTCAGTTGCACTTCTCAGAACCACCATTAGTGAATTCTCATCTGATCAGAACCACCATTCTCATCTGATCAGAACCACCATTCTCATCTGATCAGAACCACCATTCTCATCTGATCAGCAGACAGCGCTCTGATTTGGTGTAGCTACTGTTCTCCGGTACTTTTATCTCGGTCTAGACTCATTTCTCCAGTTAAATGCAAGATTATCTTCAAGCAAAACATAAGGAAATGTAGCGGTCTCTATTCTTTCTATGATAAACCTTTAGAAATATGTAAAGACCATGCGTTTTCCATTAAGCTCCTTGTGTTGGCCGTCTGCCAAATAGCATTGCGCTTCTGTTGTCGTCTGAAGGAAATTAAGCTATTTCCTGTTGTCATCTGATCATCTATTTCCTGTTGTCATCTGATGAAAATGAAGCTATTTCCTGTTGTCATCTGATCTGAATGTGTTGCACTAATGGATTTTTCTGTCAAGGAGAACTGTAGTTACACCGATCACTCTTTATTGAAGCAAGAAAACATTTCAATATAAAACGCATGTGAAAATTTAAAACATGATTATTATTATTATTATTTTTTTTGGTCTAGGTTTTGAAAATGCAGATTGCCCACTGTCTATCAGACTGCCTGCCACTGTCTGATAGACTCGCTGGTTTATTTACTCTTTCATTTTGATAACTATTATGAAGTGTTCACATGACTGGGAATACAGACATACATCTGTTGGTCACAGATACCTTAAAATAATAAAAGTAGGGGTGTGAATCAGAAAACCAGTCAGTATCTGGTGTGACCACCATTTGCCTCATGCAGTGCGACAACCTTGGCATACAGTTGATCAGGTTGTTGATTGTGGAATGTTGTTCCCACTCCTCTTCAATGGCTGTGTGAAGTTGCTGGATATTGGCGGGAACTGGTACACGCTGTCGTACACGTCGATGCAGAGCATCACAAACATTCTCAATGAGTAACATGTCTGGTGAGGATGCAGGCCATGGAAGAACAGGGACATGTTCAAGTTCACCAGCCTCGTCTGTAAATAGGCCGTTCACCAACGCCAACAGTTTTAATCATAGATATGGGCCTTGCCAATGAGTGCTCTGGTGAGGACGCAAGAGTTATAGCCTGGTCACAGATCTGTTTTTGCCATTTGTCAAGCCAAATAAGTGAAATGACGAGGGGATGGCATGATGGTACCAACAGACTTGACCTCCGGCTATGAGGAGTGTGCCTAAACCTGAGCCTAGTAGCGAGACCCTCCTCTCTCTGCCTCAGCTCAGGGCTCAATAGAGACCACGTACATTACTTCTTTCCTCTCATCCCTGTCAGCTTTTTCCTTCCTCTTCTCTCTGGGGTCTCCAGAGCTCTCTGATGCCTTTTGCAGGTCCTAATCTGACTCACTTGTCTACAGGAGTAGCTAGCTGCTGCTGCACATCTCCACATCAGATGGAGTCTTATGGAGTCTTAGTACTCTAGTGTTGGGGGGGGTTAGATGAAGTCTTAGTACTCTAGGGTTGGGGGGGGGGTCAGATGGAGTCTTAGTACTCTAGGGTTGGGGGGGGTAGACGGAGTCTTTACTCTAGGGTTGGGGGGGGGGTAGATGGAGTCTTAGTACTCTAGGGTTGGGGGGGTTAGATGGAGTCTTAGTACTCTAGGGTTGGGGGGGGGGTTAGATGGAGTCTTAGTACTCTAGGGTTGGGGAGGTTAGATGGAGTCTTAGTACTCTAGGGTTGGGGGGGGTTAGATGGAGTCTTAGTACTCTAGGGTTGGGGGGGGTTAGCTGGAGTCTTAGTACTCTAGGGTTGGGGGGGTTAGATGGAGTCTTAGTACTCTAGGGTTGGGGGTGGGTTAGATGGAGTCTTAGTACTCTAGGGTTGGGGGGGGTTAGCTGGAGTCTTAGTACTCTAGGGTTGGGGGGGTTAGATGGAGTCTTAGTACTCTAGGGGGGGTTAGATGGAGTCTTAGTACACTAGGGTTGGGGGGGGTTAGATGGAGTCTTAGTACTCTAGGGTTGGGGGGGGTAGATGGAGTCTTAGTACTCTAGGGTTGGGGGGGTAGATGGAGTCTTAGTACACTAGGGTTGGGGGGGATTAGATGGAGTCTTAGTACTCTAGGGGGGGTTAGATGGAGTCTTAGTACTCTAGGGTTGGGGGGGGTTAGCTGGAGTCTTAGTACTCTAGGGTTGGGGGGGGTTAGCTGGAGTCTTAGTACTCTAGGGTTTGGGGGGTTAGATGGAGTCTTAGTACTCTAGGGTTGGGGGGGTTAGATGGAGTCTTAGTACTCTAGGGTTAGGGGGGGGTTAGCTGGAGTTTTAGTACTCTAGGGTTGGGGGGGTTAGATGGAGTCTTAGTACTCTAGGGGGGGGGGGGGGGTTAGATGGAGTCTTAGTACTCTAGGGTTGGATGAAGTCTTAGTACTCAAGGGGGGGGGGGGTTAGATGGAGTCTTAGTACTGTAGGGTTGGGGAGAGGTTGGATGAAGTCTTAGTACTCTAGGGGGGGGTTAGATGGAGTCTTAGTACTCTAGGGTTGGGGGGGGGTAGATGGAGTCTTTGTACTCTAGGGTTGGGGGGGGTAGATGGAGGCTTAGTACTCTAGGGTTGGGGGGGGGTGGTTAGATGGAGTCTTAGTACTGTAGGGTTGGGGGGGGGGGTGGTTAGATGGAGTCTTAGTACTCTAGGGTTGGGGGGGGGGGTAGATGGAGTCTTAGTACTCTAGGGGGGGGTTAGATGGAGTCTTAGTACTCTAGGGTTGGGGTGGGTTGGATGAAGTCTTAGTACTCTAGGGTTGGGGGGTTAGATGGGGCCTTGGTGAGCTAGGGTTGGGGGGTTAGATGTGGTCTTGGTGAGCTAGGGTTGGGGGGTTAGATGTGGTCTTGGTGAGCTAGGGTTGGGGGGGTTAGATGGGGGTCTTGGTACTCTAGGGTTGGGGGGTTAGATGGGGCCTTGGTGATCTAGGGTTGGGGGTTAGATGGGGGTCTTGCTGATCTAGGGTTGGGGGGGTCAGATGTGGTCTTGGTGAGCTAGGGTTGGGGGGTTAGATGTGGTCTTGGTGAGCTAGGGTTGGGGGGGGGGGGGTTAGATGGAGTCTTAGTACACTAGGGTTGAGGGGGTTAGATGGAGTCTTAGTACACTAGGGTTGAGGGGGTTAGATGGAGTCTTAGTACACTAGGGTCGGGGGGGGGTTAGATGGAGTCTTAGTACTCTAGGGTTGGGGAGGGTTAGATGGAGTCTTAGTACACTAGGGTTGAGGGGGTTAGATGGAGTCTTAGTACACTAGGGTTGGGGGGGGTTAGATGGAGTCTTAGTACTCTAGGGTTGGGGGGGTTAGATGGAGTCTTAGTACACTAGGGTTGGGGGGGTTAGATGGAGTCTTAGTACTCTAGGGTTGGGGGGGTTAGATGGAGTCTTAGTACTCTAGGGTTGGGGGGGTTAGATGGAGTCTTAGTACACTAGGGTTGAGGGGGTTAGATGGAGTCTTAGTACACTAGGGTTGGGGGGGTTAGATGGAGTCTTAGTACTCTAGGGTTGGGGGGGTTAGATGGAGTCTTAGTACTCTAGGGTTGGGGGGGGTTAGATGGAGTCTTAGTACTCTAGGGTTGGGGGGGGTTAGATGGAGTCTTAGTACTCTAGGGTTGGGGGGGGTTAGATGGAGTCTTAGTACTCTAGGGTTGGGGGGGTTAGATGGAGTCTTAGTACACTAGGGTTGGGGAGGGGGGTTAGATGGAGTCTTAGTACTCTAGGGTTGGTGGGGTTAGGTGGAGTCTTAGTACACTAGGGTTGGGGGGGGTTAGATGGAGTCTTGGTGATATATGGGTTGGGGGGGTCAGATGTGGTCTTGGTGAGCTAGGGTTGGGGGGTTAGATGTGGTCTTGGTGAGCTAGGGTTGGGGGTTAGATGTGGTCTTGGTGAGCTAGGGTTGGGGGGGGTTAGATGGGGGTCTTGGTACTCTAGGGTTGGGGGGTTAGATGGGGCCTTGGTGATCTAGGGTTGGGGGTTAGATGGGGGTCTTGCTGATCTAGGGTTGGGGGGGTTAGATGTGGTCTTGGTGATATGGGTTGGGGGGGTCAGATGTGGTCTTGGTGAGCTAGGGTTGGGGGGTTAGATGTGGTCTTGGTGAGCTAGGGTTGGGGGGTTAGATGGAGTCTTAGTACTCGGGTTGGGGGGGGTTGGATGAAGTCTTAGTACTCTAGGCTTGGGGGGGTTAGATGGAGTCTTAGTACTCGGGTTGGGGGGGGTTAGATGGAGTCTTAGTACACTAGGGTTGGGGGGGGGTCAGATGTGGTCTTGGTGAGCTAGGGTTGGGGGGGTTAGATGGGGTCTTGGTGATCTAGGGTTGGGGGGGGTTAGATGGAGTCTTGCTGATCTAGGGTTGGGGGTTAGATGAGGGCATGCTTATTTTTTAGTTTCCTAAAAAGTACTGTAATATAGCCATAGTTAAATCCATAAAACACAAGAAGTGAAAGACAAAACAATAGATAGTAAATGTGGTAAAAACAGTAGATAGTAAACGTGGTAAAAACAGTAGATAGTAAATGTGGTAAAAACAGTAGATAGTAAATGTGGTAAAAACAGTAGATAGTAAATGTGGTAAAAACAGTAGATGGTAAATGTGGTAAAAACAGTAGATGGTAAATGTGGCAAAAACAGTTTTCAGTTGAGGTTGGACTACCAAAAGGGCTGATGGGAAACGTACGAAAGAAAATTAGTTTGTTCAATCAGTTAAACACGTATTAATTATACACATACTCAGAATACAAGGAAAAACCATGTTTGATTATGTGAGTTACATGCTGACCACACCACTCGCATCTATTGCGTGAGCATTGCAAAATATATATGTACACAAACATGTTATTCAACCACAGCTCGCGTCAACGAGCGACTGCGTAGCCGGGCGCTAAAATAGAACATGGGTTTATTTTGTGATGCTTGACGCGCTGTAAGGCTCGCCTCACCCTTCTCTTCCTCATCGTCTGAGAGTCCTTTAGGTGTCTTTTTGGTAAACTCCAAGCGGGCTGTCGTGTGCCTTTTTTTTTTAATGAGGAGTGGCGTCTGTCTGTCTAGTACCGATTAATTTTGTGTTCGTTTGTCTCGTATCGGAAACGTACAGAAGCTCAACCCGTCTCGTTCCACGTCTACTCTTCTGCTCTTTGATGGCGTTCCTGATTTGCGTGTGCGTCAGTACGTACAGTCCCAATCTGCTTCTGTTCTCCAGTCTCGTGAGGTTCGTCTGCTCTTCTGACTGACCCCCCCCCCCCCCCCCCCACAAAAATGCCACCCTAATCCCTATTGAGTGCACTACTTTTGACCAGAGAGTAGGATGCCATTTAGAACAGACCCAACCCCTCCCCCCAGTCTGATTGCTGCTTGCTTAGTGAAGTGTGGATAGAGATTCCTCCCTGGTAACTCACTCTGAAATAAGAGCAGAAGGCCTGTATCAGAGGAGGGGGGGGGGCATGGGGTGTCCTCTTTCAAGGTGCCAAGGGGTTGCAAGGCCTTAGCTGCTCTGGCACACAGGAGGGTTCACTAACAAAGAGGCTTTCTCTGTCTCTTCTACTGTTCCTCTCTCTCTCGCTCTCTCTATCTCGCTGTCTGTGCGTCTGTCTGTGCACAGATCTGGTTCTTCTGTTTTCGTTCCTTTCAGTTCACTGGCATGGAGTGGTGGTGGTGGGAGGAGGAGGTGTTTTTCCTTTCTTGGCATCATGGTCAGTAGAAGTGCCTGTGCACCTCTGTTGAACCCAAACTAGGCCATGATAGAATTTCCACCTGCCTGGTCTATGAATGCTGGATCTAAATACTAGACCAGGAATCTCCCTCCTCCCTCTGCTCCCCTCCTCTACCCCATACCCTTCTCCCTCTCCTTTCTGTCTGTCAAAGCCTGACACGAGGACTTCCAGCCTCCAACAAATTGAGATATTAGAAGCAGTATACGTCTGTTCAGGGCTGGGCAGCTTCCCTCCCGTAACTGACTTCTGTCTCAGTAAATAGGGCCTGACTGTCCATTTTGAAATCCTTAAGTATTTTCTATAATGATATTATAATTAATCTACTTGTAGGAAATGCTGTGGGTAAGGCTATATCTTCCTCAAAATTGCTCTCTATTCCCTATGCGATCTGTTCAAAAGTAGTGCACTAAATTGGGAATAGAGTGCTGTTTGGGACGCACTCCTGGAGTAGGCTGTAATGGTATTGGAATGTTTACTAGAGTGTAAATGCTGTTACTATTACATCATCTGATGTAGTTTGTCTTAGCTGCTTCGGGGTCTTACATTTTCCATCAGTTGTTGAGGTGTCTTTAGCTTCAGTGAATGGAGCTGACAATCGGTGTGTCTCTCGCTCTCTCCCTCTCTCTCTCTCTCGCTCTCTCTCTCGCTGTCTCTCGCTCGCTCTCTCTCTCTCGCTGTCTCTCCCTCTCTCTCTCTCTCCCTCTCTCTCTCTCGCTGTCTCTCTCTCTCTCTCGCTGTCTCTCGCTCTCTCTCTCTCACTGTCTCTCCTCTCTCTCTCTCGCTGTCCCTCTCTCTCTCTCGCTGTCTCTCCTCTCTCTCTCGCTGTCTCTCCCTCTCTCTCTCGCTGTCTCTCCCTCTCTCTCTCGCTGTCTCTCCCTCTCTCTCTCCGCTGTCTCTCCCTCTCTCTCTCTCGCTGTCTCTCCCTCTCTCTCTCTCGCTGTCTCTCCCTCTCTCTCTCTCGCTGTCTCTCCCTCTCTCTCTCTCTCGCTGTCTCTCCCTCTCTCTCTCTCGCTGTCTCTCCCTCTCTCTCTCTCTCGCTGTCTCTCCCTCTCTCTCTCTCGCTGTCTCTCCCTCTCTCTCTCTCGCTGTCTCTCCCTCTCTCTCTCTCGCTGTCTCTCCCTCTCTCTCTCTCGCTGTCTCTCCCTCTCTCTCTCTCGCTGTCTCTCCCTCTCTCTCTCTCGCTGTCTCTCCCTCCCTCTCTCGCTGTCTCTCTCTCTCTCGCTGTCTCCCTCTCTCTCGCTGTCTCTCTCTCGCTGTCTCCCTCTCTCTCGCTGTCTCTCCCTCTCTCTCGCTGTCTCTCCCTCTCTCTCTCTCGCTGTCTCTCCCTCTCTCTCTCTCGCTGTCTCTCCCTCTCTCTCTCTCGCTGTCTCTCCCTCTCTCTCTCTCGCTGTCTCTCCCTCTCTCTCTCTCGCTGTCTCTCCCTCTCTCTCTCTCGCTGTCTCTCCCTCTCTCTCTCTCGCTGTCTCTCCCTCCCTCTCTCTCGCTGTCTCTCTCTCTCTCGCTGTCTCTGTCTCTCTCTCGCTGTCTCCCTCTCTCTCGCTGTCTCTCTCTCTCTCGCTGTCTCTCCCTCTCTCTCTCTCGCTGTCTCTCCCTCTCTCTCTCTCGCTGTCTCTCCCTCTCTCTCTCTCGCTGTCTCTCTCTCGCTCTCTCTCGCTGTCTCTCTCTCGCTGTCTCTCCCTCTCTCTCTCTCGCTGTCTCTCTCTCGCTGTCTCTCCCTCTCTCTCTCTCGCTGTCTCTCCCTCTCTCTCGCTGTCTCTCTCTCTCTCTCGCTGTCTCTCTCTCTCTCTCGCTGTCTCTCTCTCTCTCGCTGTCTCTCTCTCTCTCGCTGTCTCTCTCCCTCTCTCCCTCTCTCTCTCTCGCTGTCTCTCGCTGTCTGTCTCTCTCACTCTCGGTCTCTCGCTGTCTCTCTCGCTCCCTCCATCCCTCCAAACTAGTCACCTTTTGGCGAAATTCGCCATTTTGAATCCAAAATAGGTGACCTATGTGATTCGTGTAGATCTGATGAGAAACGTTTGGACGGGGGGGGGGGTTGGATCACTACTGGCTGTAAGTGAACGAGTGATGCGCGTTTGGAGCAATACTGGCTGTATCCAAGGCTCAGCCAATCGTTGACATAACAACAGAATGCAGCGTAGCTCCCATCTGAAGAGAGAAGAGACAACCAACTTACTAGGTACAGCATCAGCGAGAGCTCTGGAAAGGCAGCTTGCCAGGTACAGCATCAGCGAGCCTCTGGAAAGGCAGCTTGCCAGGTACAGCATCAGCGAGCCTCTGGAAAGGCAGCTTGCCAGGTACAGCATCAGCGAGCGCTCTGGAAAGGCAGCTTGCCAGGTACAGCATCAGCAGGCGCTCTGGAAAGGCAGCTTAGGCAACTTAGTTTGAAAGGCAACTTAGTTTTAAGTGAGGGCGAAAGTGTGGCGGAACAAGTATGTTAAGTATCTTGCTAGCTGGATCGAATTCTCCGTTAGCTCACCAGAGAAATGTTGAGCAACATTAGCCAACTCATCTGATCAAATAATTGAGTTTATGGTGTGAAAATTAGCTTGCTAATAAAGTCAGACAGCTAAATGCTACAACATCAGATGAGCTGACATTAGTAACCTAACCAATTCGCTACAGTATCAACTGGTATACGACTCCTTGCCGTTCCTCAAGTTATAACGCGTTAGTTGCTTACTGGACCCTGGCAATCTGTGGGAAATGTTAACTAGCTAACGAACTAACCACTATCTGTTAAGTAATGTTTTCACTCTACAGTATGTGGTTAATTTTCAGAATGAGAGAATCAGGTGAAAATGAGGTGTTGCTTGTTAAATAGGGTGGATTCCGGGATCAAGTGTAGCTGGAGCTGGGCCTGGTTTAATAGGTGGATTCAGGGATCAAGTGGAGCTGGAGCTGGGCCTGGTTTAATAGGTGGATTCAGGGATCAAGTGGAGCTGGAGCTGGGCCTGGTTTAATAGGTGGATTCAGGGATCAAGTGGAGCTGGAGCTGGGCCTGGTTTAATAGGTGGATTCAGGGATCAAGTGGAGCTGGAGCTGGGCCTGGCTTAACAGGTGGATTCAGGGATCAAGTGGAGCTGGGCCTGGTTTAACAGATGGATTCAGGGATCAAGTGGAGCTGGAGCTGGACATGGCTTAACAGGTGGATTCAGGGATCAAGTGGAGCTGGGCCTGGTTTAACAGATGGATTCAGGGATCAAGTGGAGCTGGAGCTGGACATGGCTTAACAGGTGGATTCAGGGATCAAGTGGAGCTGGGCCTGGTTTAACAGATGGATTCAGGGATCAAGTGGAGCTGGAGCTGGGCATGGCTTAACAGGTGGATTCAGGGATCAAGTGGAGCTGGGCCTGGTTTAACAGATGGATTCAGGGATCAAGTGGAGCTGGAGCTGGGCATGGCTTAACAGGTGGATTCAGGGATAAAGTGGAGCTGGAGCTGGGCCTGGTTTAACAGATGGATTCAGGGATCAAGTGTAGCTGGAGCTGGGCATGGCTTAAGATGGATGCCACTATAGAGGTGAAACGAACCCGTTCCCTCTTTCTCTCTTCTTCAATACAGTGGATAAAAAGAGGTATGCCAGGTGTTACTCTCTGCCTGAAAGAGATCAATTATGCCAACAAAGGGTATCGTGCTCTGCTGGCACATTGTAGAACAGACGTCCACAGGCAGGAAGTGTACAATGCAATGTAGCCCAAATATATTTTGTGTGTGTGTGTGTGTGAGATTCAAAAATGGTTTAGCCTTGTGCACTTGATAGATGTCTATAGTGGCCACTATAATAGAGCAACAGTAGAATGCCTGTTTTAAGATGTTTTTTTTCTCCCCCAAGTGCAATATTTAGATGTGTGTGGTCACAAGCGTTCTATTATGAAGGCTGCCGTGGTAACGAGCCTTCTATTATGAAGGCTGCCGTGGTAACGAGCCTTCTATTATGAAGGCTGCCGTGGAAACGAGCCTTCTATTATGAAGGCTGCCGTGGTAACGAGCCTTCTATTATGAAGGCTGCCGTGGTAACGAGCCTTCTATTATGAAGGCTGCCGTGGTAACGAGCCTTCTATTATGAAGGCTGCCGTGGTAACGAGCCTTCTATTATGAAGGCTGCCGTGGTAACGAGCCTTCTATTATGAAGGATGTCATAGCTAACTGCAATATTAGTGTAGTGTTTTTTCCTCAAGACTTGAGTGTCATTTGCAGTAAAGTCAAGGCAACAAATAACATTGGATTGCTTTCTTTACATGTTTTAGCTGTGAGTTAGGTTCACATTAACCTCTTTTTATTTTACACACAGAGACGGATCATGTAGATTATATTCTGTTGTTTAATCAGTTAAAACCTGCATTTCCCCCAAGCAGGGATTTATTGTATGTTTCATTTTGTTTTTAAAGTCACCAGTTTGCATCCCACTCTCCCTCATCCCACTCTCCCTCATCCCTCACTACTAACTACAGGCAGGATTAGGGTTAGCCCCTCACTACTAACTACAGGCAGGATTAGGGTTAGCCCCTCACTACTAACTACAGGCAGGATTAGGGTTAGCCCCTCACTACTAACTACAGGCAGGATTAGGGCTAGCCCCTCACTACTAACTACAGGCAGGATTAGGGCTAGCCCCTCACTACTAACTACAACCACAGGCAGGATTAGGGCTAGCCCCTCACTACTAACTACAGGCAGGATTAGGGCTAGCCCCTCACTACTAACTACAGGCAGGATTAGGGCTAGCCCCTCACTACTAACTACAGGCAGGATTAGGGCTAGCCCCTCACTACTAACTACAGGCAGGATTAGGGCTAGCCCCTCACTACTAACTACAGGCAGGATTAGGGCTAGCCCCTCACTACTAACTACAGGCAGGATTAGGGCTAGCCCCTCACTACTAACTACAACTACAGGCAGGATTAGGGCTAGCCCCTCACTACTAACTACAACCACAGGCAGGATTAGGGCTAGCCCCTCACTACTAACTACAACCACAGGCGGGATTAGGGCTAGCCCCTCACTACTAACTACAGGCAGGATTAGGGCTAGCCCCTAACTACTAACTACAGGCAGGATTAGGGCTAGCCCCTCACTACTAACTACAGGCAGGATTAGGGCTAGCCCCTCACTACTAACTACAACCACATGCAGGATTAGGGTTAGCCCCTCACTACTAACTACAACCACAGGCAGGATTAGGGTTAGCCCCTCACTACTAACTACAGGCAGGATTAGGGCTAGCCCCTCACTACTAACTACAGGCAGGATTAGGGCTAGCCCCTCACTACTAACTACAACCACAGGCAGGATTAGGGTTAGCCCCTCAGTGGGGTAGTGAACCCTAGCAAACCCCAGAGAGAGCCGTGAGCTGGTTTAAGTTTGACCTACTGTCTGACCTGAGGCGGAGAAGAAGAATCTATGTGAATATATGTATTGCGGGTTTTTTCTTCTGTTCGTACGTCTGTCTCTGTTTCCTCGAGGGATTTAGTCACCACAGGAAGTGTATACATGTTGAGGTTAAAGTAAGGTAGATAACTAGGCCTGATTTTCATTTTCTTTTATTCCCCCAGGTCTACAGAATCCAAGCCTTTGACTCTTTTTAGTCCGAGTCTCTTACAAAGCCTGTAACGAGCAAATATTCACTGTGAGAGTAGTTGTGACTCGTGTTGCACAGGAGAAGAAACCCAAGAGATCTGTAAGACCAAAGCATAATATATGTGGTTTCTTGGGTTGAAATGCTTCTGTTAACTGATAGTGCTTTTTATGTGACCTTTTCAGTAGTGGTTAGTCCAGATTCCTGGGTCGAGGGTTCGCCCCCCCAGGATGTGTTCTTCAGTTCAACAGTCTCTGGTACATTTCAGGTTGGCACGAAGCCCTGGTCGCTACCAGTCCAGTGTTTTACACTCCCTGATCTGGTTCCTGAGTCCTATTGAATGAAAAAGGAATGGATTGGTATTGAATGGATTTAAATAGGCCTATATCTCCTCTTGTCATCTTCTCTGTTTTGATTACTCTACCAAAAGTAGGCTACAGGTGAGTCCCACAGCAGGTGAAGAGGGAGGGAACCGGTCCTCCTAAAGGGAACCCAGACCTCTGCTTGCTGCATGAGACAGACACACGGAGTCCTGAGGCACCGCGTGTACAGAGTTGCCGTTCCGGACAACGTGATCGGCAGCATTATAATGTACTGGACACACGTATTGTGTGTATAACCCGTTAGCCCGTCCACCCACGGCGCGTAGGCCCGTCCACCCACGGCGCGTAGGCCCGTCCACCCACGGCGCGTAGGCCTGTCCACCCACGGCGCGTTGGCCCATCCACCCAAGGCGCGTTGGGCCGTCCACCCACGGCGCGTTGGGCCGTCCACCCAAGGCGCGTTGGCCCGTCCACCCACGACGCGTTGGCCCGTCCACCCACGACGCGTTGGCCCGTCCACCCACGGCGCGTTGGCCCGTCCGCCCACGGCGCGTTGGCCCGTCCGCCCACGACGCGTTGGCCCGTCCACCCACGGCGCGTTGGCCCGTCCACCCACGGCGCGTTGGCCCGTCCACCCACGGCGCGTTGGCCCGTCCACCCACGGCGCTTTGGCCCGTCCACCCACGGTGCTCAGAATGACATAAATCACATTTAGATGATGCTAATACACATTGACAGAACATGCAGCTTCCTGTAATGAAGCAGCCCAATAAAACGTTATTTTCAAACATTTGCTAAAAGGCGGGAAAACACAGTTCTGAACAGCGGCCCTGATACCATCGTGTGACAGAGATCTCCGTTAGAAACTTAGAGGGGGATTCTGAAGGTGTGTGTGTGTGTGTGTGTGTGCATATTATTTTATTGCTCTGGGGTTGTAATTATTGTTTGGATAACCTTAGTTACTTTCACTCATTATGTGATGGACAATGCAGAGAAGAGACCGGAAGAATAATTTATAATTGAATTACTTTTAATGTTTTGTTAATGTGTCAATTAATCCCATAAAGCTTGGGTTGCAGATTTGGCAGACTTGACACGAAAATAAAATGTAATTCATTCATTCACTAGCATGGGTTGATTTAATATGACTAGGCTTGTTCCTTTTGGCTTCTGGACAATGAAAGAAAGCTGATATGAAAACCAATAGAACAGGAGAGGACTGCTGGTTTCAATGGACTTGGCTTTCTAAAAATAATTGCCTCCTTTATGTTTCTATGGTTGGGATATGTCTCGGGCTACTTTGAAGCAAGACACGCCTCCATATGAAGTAAAATGTTGCGGTTCCAAGTTTTTAAAAAATGCAGCTCACATTTTGCAAAGTGGTGGGTGATGCTCTCATATCCTGCCTACTGTTTGTTGCCTTTAAGCTTGAAGGAGACTATAGGAGAAGCACTTAAATTACAAGTTGAGAAATAACTAGAGTAGCTCTTAATTATTATCATTATTTTTTTTTTTTAACATGGCGATTGCGTTTAGAATTGCTGCGCAATGACTGGGCTTCTGAAAGCACGTTTCACTCCAGCAGCCACGAGCCGGAGCAGGTTTTTCAGCAGCAGCTCTCGTGCCGTCTGACTAGGTGATTGGCCTATTCTAGTCAAACTCGGCTCTGTATGCTGTGCACGTGTGAATAAGACGCATCACGACTAACACAAATAGGCTATTTTAATTACGCTAAATTATGCAAATTAACCTATAGACCAATAAGATAAGCTTTTTAATATTGTAGCTTTAATCAATGTTAATTTCCACAGTACCAATAAAACGTTTGGACACACCTACTCATTCCAGGGTTTTCTTTATTTTTACTATTTTCTATATTGTAGAATAATAGTGATGACATCAAAACTATGATATAACACATTTAAACGTGTTTTAATTTTTAAACTAGGTAATTCCAGTAAGAACAAATTGTTATTTTACCTTTATTTAACCAGGCAAGTCAGTTAAGAACAAATTCTTATTTTCAATGACGGCCTAGGAACAGTGGGTTAACTGCCTGTTCAGGGGCAGAACGACAGATTTGTACCTTGTCAGCTCGGGGATTCGAACTTGCAACCTTTCGGTTACTAGTCCAACACTCTAACCACTAGCCTACCCTGCCGCCCCACACTGGCCAAATCCGGACGACGCTGGGCCAATTGTGCACCGCCCTATGGCTGGCTAGCCTAGCTGGGTATGCTGGCTGGCTGGCTTGCTAGCCCAGCTGGGTATGCTGGCTGGCTGGCTTGTTAGCCCAGCTGGGTATGCTGGCTGGCTGGCTTGTTAGCCCAGCTGGGTATGCTGGCTGGCTGGCTTGCTAGCCCAGCAGTGTATGCTGGCTTGCTAGTCTAGCTGGGTATGCTGGCTGGCTGGCTGGCTGGCTTGCTAGCCTAGTTGGGTATGTTGGCTGGCTGGCTTGCTAGCCTAGCTGGGTATGTTGGCTGGCTGGCTTGCTAGCCTAGCTGGGTATGTTGGCTGGTTGGCTTGCTAGCCTAGCTGGGTATGTTGGCTGGTTGGCTTGCTAGCCTAGCTGGGTATGTTGGCTGGTTGGCTTGCTAGCCCAGCTGGGTATGTTGGCTTGCTAGCCCAGCTGGGTATGTTGGCTGGTTGGCTTGCTAGCCCAGCTGGGTATGTTGGCTGGTTGGCTTGCTAGCCTAGCTGGGTATGTTGGCTGGTTGGCTTGCTAGCCTAGCTGGGTATGTTGGCTGGTTGGCTTGCTAGCCTAGCTGGGTATGTTGGCTTGCTAGCCTAGCTGGGTATGTTGGCTGGTTGGCTTGCTAGCCTAGCTGGGTATGTTGGCTGGTTGGCTTGCTAGCCTAGCTGGGTATGTTGGCTGGTTGGCTTGCTAGCCTAGCTGGGTATGCTGGCTGGTTGGCTAGCCCGGTAACATAAGAACCAACATGTTCACTCTGCTGAAGGTAGCGACCAGGCTAGCAATGACTACTTAAACAACACAATGTAACTCCAAGTCAGTCACACTTCTGTGAAATCAAACTGTCCACTTAGGAAGCAACATATATTGACATTTCACATGCTGTTGTGCAAATGGAATAGACAACAGTTGGAAATTATAGGCAATTAGCAAGACACCCCCAAAAAAGAAGTGGTTCTCCAGGTGGGGACCACAGACCACTTCTCAGTTCCTATGCTTCCTGGCTGATGTTTTGGTCACTTTTGAATGCTGGCGGTGCTTTCACTCTAGTGGTAGCATGAGACAAAGTCTACAACCCACACAAGTGGCTCAGGTAGTGCAGCTCATCCAGGATGGCACATCAAGGCGAGCTGTGGCAAGAAGGTTTGCTGTGTCTGTCAGCGTAGTGTCCAGAGCATGGAGGCGCTACCAGGAGACAGGCCAGTACATCAGGAGACGTGGATGAGGCCGTAGGAGGGCAACAACCCAGCAGCAGGACCTCTACTTCCGCCTTTGTGCAAGGAGTGGCAGGAGGAGCACTGCCAGAGCCCTGCAAAATGACCTCCAGCAGGCCACAAATGTGCATGTGTCTGCTCAAATGCTCAAAGAAACAGACTCCATGAGGGTGGTATGAGGGCCCGACGTCCACAGGTGGGGGTTTAACACCAAGATTGGCAAATTCGCCACTGGCGGCCTGTGCTCTTCACAGATGAAAGCAGGTTCACACTGAGCACATGTGACAGACGTGACAGTCTGGAGACGCCATGGAGAACGTTCTGCTGCCTACAACGTCCTCCAGCATGACCGGTTTGGCGGTGGGTCAGTCATGGTGTGGGGTGGCATTTCTTTGGGGAGCCGCACAGCCCTCCATGTGCTCGCAAGAGGTAGCCTGACTGCTATTAGGTACCGAGATGAGATCCTCAGACCCCTTGTGAGACCATATGCTGTTGCGGTTGGCCCTGGGTTCCTCCTAATGCAATACAATGCTAGACCTCATGTGGCTGGAGTGTGTCAGCAGTTCCTGCAAGAGGAAGGCATTGATGCTATGGACTGGCCCGTCCATGCCCCAGACCTGAATCCAATTGAATACATCTGGGACATCATGTCTTGCTCCATCCACCAACGCCACGTTGCACCACAGACTGTCCAGGAGTTGGCGGATGCTTTGGTCCAGGTCTGGGAGGAGATCCCTCAGGAGACCATCCGCCACCTCATCAGGAGCATGCCCAGGCGTTGTAGGGAGGTCATACAGGCACATGGAGGCCACACACACTACTGAGCCTCATTTTGACTTGTTTTAAGGACATTACATCAAAGTTGGATCAGCCTGTAGTGTGGTTTTCCACTTTAATTTTGAGTGTGACTACAAATCCAGACCTCCATGGGGTGGATCATTTTTTTTTGTGTGATTTTGTTGTCAGCACATTCAACTATGTAAAGAAAAAAGTATTTAATAAGACTATTTCATTCATTCAGATCTAGGATGTGTTATTTTAGTGTTCCCTTTATTTTTTTGAGCAGTGTACCAAGACCATTGCTGAATAAGGCACACTTTTTTTTTAAATCTAGAAGAGAGGGTATTTTACACCGAACCCCTCCCTGGGATGACCTTCTCACGGTGTAGAGCAGCTGTACTACATCTAGAAGAGAGAGTATTTTATACCGAACCCCTTCCCTTGATGACCTTCTCACGGTGCAGAGCAGCTGTACTACACCTAGAAGAGAGAGTATTTTACACCGAACCCCTCCCTGGGATGACCTTCTCACGGTGTAGAGCAGCTGTACTACATCTAGAAGAGAGAGTATTTTATACCGAACCCCTTCCCTTGATGACCTTCTCACGGTGCAGAGCAGCTGTACTACTAGGGGCCAAAATAGCTACATTTACTACTAAAACACCTATAGTATATATCCGTTTTTGTAACAAACTGTCAAAATGAAGTCCAGAATTTATGTTTCACTGTAACTATGTCTAAAACATCTGGTTTTCTATAAACATATATATTTTTTCTCCATTTAAAGTTCTTCTTTAAAGGAGGTCTGGTTAAGACCAAAATGTCATAAATAGTCCAGCCTTTATACATTATTTCTCAATTATGCTTTTAGATAGAAATGTCAGATATGTCAACAAGCCTGGCTCCAAAAAGGACCTCTTTCTGTGGATTCAATTGAGTGAAAAACACCCAAGTCATGGTATTGTTTTGTTCTGGTTTCATATGGAATCACTCATAGGGAAAATACAGTGCAATTTGGTGAAGCCGATGTTGTGAAGAAAGATACACTCCGGGCTCTCCTTGTTTTTAAACCCGGGACAGCCTGTTTTTTATTTGTACGGTTAGTAATACTCCATCCTCATTGGATGCTTCTTTCTGTCAGTGTTTTGTTAGTACAGGAAGTAAAGATTAACTTTGTTTTTGAATCATTTTTTTTTATGTGAATGAGGAAATGACGTCGTTGAATATATCATCCAATTTCTGGGTAGTTGATTATTTTAAATATATATATATATATATATATATAGATAACTATATTACTTATATATATATATATATATATATATAACTAGGCAAGTCAGTTTATTTGTCACAAATTCGTATTTACAATGACAACCCGGCCAAACCCGGACGATGATGGGCCAATTGTGCGCCGCCCTATGGGACTCCCAATCACGGCCGGATGTGATACAGCCTGGATTTGAACCAGGGACTGTAGTGATATGCAGTGTCTTAGACCGCTGCGCCACTCGGGAGAGTGATTGAGACTGTGGAACATTCAGATGGGCACCAAATAGCTCTAGCATGCGTGTGAACATCTCATCTAGGCAATTTCCTGTTAGGAAATAGCGTGGGCCTAAATACCAGATACAAACGTTTGACCTTAAGGAATACACATACAAACAGCCCAGCCATCTATGCTTTGGCTGTTCACCACACACACACACACACACACACACACGCGTGCTTGCTCTCGTGTGTGAAAACATGCAATCCATATTTAGCCGAGAAGAGTTGCAGTGTGCCGCCACTTAAATGAGCCTGTTCATCTCAAGGTGAAGCCACAACCAACTGGTCCTGTCTCCGTTGGTTCAGTAAACTCTTTTTCTATTTGGAGACCTAGCCACCTCGCCTAGCCGCCTCGCCTAGCCACCTCGCCTAGCCGCCTCGCCTAGCCGCCTCGCCTAGCCGCCTCGCCTAACCGCCTCACCTAGCCACCTCGCCTAGCCGCCTCGCCTAACCGCCTCACCTAGCCACCTCGCCTAGCCGCCTCGCCTAGCCGCCTCGCCTAGCCGCCTCGCCTAACCGCCTCACCTAGCCGCCTCGCCTAGCCGCCTCGCCTAGCCGCCTCGCCTAGCCGCCTCGCCTAACCGCCTCGCCTAGCCGCCTCGCCTAACCGCCTCGCCTAGCCGCCTCGCCTAACCGCCTCGCCTAGCCGCCTCGCCTAACCGCCTCGCCTAACCGCCTCGCCTAACCGCCTCGCCTAACCGCCTCGCCTAACCGCCTCGCCTAGCCGCCTCGCCTAACCGCCTCGCCTAACAGCCTCGCCTAACCGCCTCGCCTAGCCGCCTCGCCTAACCGCCTCGCCTAACCGCCTCGCCTAGCCGCCTCGCCTAGCCGCCTCGCCTAACCGCCTCGCCTAACCGCCTCGCCTAACCGCCTCGCCTAGCCGCCTCGCCTAGCCGCCTCGCCTAACCGCCTCGCCTAACCGCCTCGCCTAGCCGCCTCGCCTAACCGCCTCGCCTAGCCGCCTCGCCTAACCGCCTCGCCTAACCGCCTCGCCTAACCGCCTCGCCTAGCCGCCTCGCCTAGCCGCCTCGCCTAGCCGCCTCGCCTAACCGCCTCGCCTAGCCGCCTCGCCTAGCCGCCTCACCTAGCCGCCTCGCCTAACCGCCTCACCTAGCCACCTCGCCTAGCCGCCTCGCCTAGCCGCCTCACCTAGCCGCCTCGCCTAGCCGCCTCGCCTAACCGCCTCGCCTAACCGCCTCACCAAATCCAATTTTATTTGTCACATGCGCCGAATACAACTGGTGTACACCTTACTGTGAAATGCTTACAAGCCCATAATCAACAATGCAGATAAAAAAATATGAATAAGAAATCAAAGGAACAAGTAATTAAAGAGCAGCAGTGAAATAACAATAGTGAAGTTATATACAGGGTGTTACGGTACAGAGTCAATGTGGAGGCTATATACAGGGTGTTACGGTACAGAGTCAATGTGGAGGCTATATACAGGGTGTTACGGTACAGAGTCAATGTGGAGGCTATATACAGGGTGTTACGGTACAGAGTCAATGTGGAGGCTATATACAGGGTGTTACGGTACAGAGTCAATGTGGAGGCTATATACAGGGTGTTACGGTACAGAGTCAATGTGGAGGCTATATACAGGGTGTTACGGTACAGAGTCAATGTGGAGGCTATATACAGGGTGTTACGGTACAGAGTCAATGTGGAGGCTATATACAGGGTGTTACGGTACAATGTGGAGGCTATATACAGGGTGTTACGGTACAGAGTCAATGTGGAGGCTATATACAGGGGGTACCGGTACAGAGTCAATGTGGAGGCTATATACAGGGTGTTACGGTACAGAGTCAATGTGGAGGCTATATACAGGGTGTTACGGTACAGAGTCAATGTGGAGGCTATATACAGGGTGTTACGGTACAGAGTCAATATGGAGGCTATATACAGGGTGTTACGGTACAGAGTCAATGTGGAGGCTATATACAGGGTGTTACGGTACAGAGTCAATGTGGAGGCTATATACAGGGGGTACCGGTACAGAGTCAATGTGGAGGCTATATACAGGGTGTTACGGTACAGAGTCAATGTGGAGGCTATATACAGGGTGTTACGGTACAGAGTCAATGTGGAGGCTATATACAGGGTGTTACGGTACAGAGTCAATGTGGAGGCTATATACAGGGGGTACCGGTACAGAGTCAATGTGGAGGCTATATACAGGGGGTACCGGTACAGAGTCAATGTGGAGGCTATATACAGGGGGTACCGGTACAGAGTCAATGTGGAGGCTATATACAGGGGATACCGGTACAGAGTCAATATGGAGGCTATATACAGGTTATTACGGTACAGAGTCAATGTGGAGGCTATATACAGGGGGTACCGGTACAGAGTCAATGTGGAGGCTATATACAGGGTGTACCGGTACAGAGTCAATGTGGAGACTATATACAGGGTATTACGGTACAGAGTCAATGTGGAGACTATATACAGGGTGTTACGGTACAGAGTCAATGTGGAGGCTATATACAGGGGGTACCGGTACAGAGTCAATGTGGAGGCTATATACAGGGGGTACCGGTACAGAGTCAGTGTGGAGGCTATATACAGGTTATTACGGTACAGAGTCAATGTGGAGGCTATATACAGGGGTACCGGTACAGAGTCAATGTGGAGGCTATATACAGGGTGTACCGGTACAGAGTCAATGTGGAGACTATATACAGGGTGTTACGGTACAGAGTCAATGTGGAGACTATGTACAGGGGGTACCGGTACAGAGTCAATGTGGAGACCATATACAGGGTGTTACGGTACAGAGTCAATGTGGAGGCTATATACAGGGGGTACCGGTACAGAGTCAATGTGGAGGCTATATACAGGGTATTACGGTACAGAGTCAATGTGGAGGCTATATACAGGGGGTACCGGTACAGAGTCAATGTGGAGGCTATATACAGGGGTTACAGGTACAGAGTCAATGTGGAGGCTATATACAGGGGGTACCGGTACAGAGTCAATGTGGAGGCTATATACAGGGGGTACCGGTACAGAGTCAATGTGGAGGCTATATACAGGGGGTACCGGTACAGAGTCAATGTGGAGGCTATATACAGGGGGTACTGGTACAGGTACTGGTACAGAGTCAATGTGGAGGATATATACAGGGGGTACCGGTACAGAGTCAATGTGGAGGCTATATACAGGGGGTACTGGTACAGAGTCAATGTGGAGGCTATATACAGGGGGTACCGGTACAGAGTCAATGTGGAGGCTATATACAGGGGTTACAGGTACAGAGTCAATGTGGAGGCTATATACAGGGGGTACCGGTACAGAGTCAATGTGGAGGCTATATACAGGGGGTACCGGTACAGAGTCAATATGGAGGCTATATACAGGGTGTTACGGTACATAGTCAATGTGGAGGCTATATACAGGGTGTTACGGTACAGAGTCAGTGGAGGCTATATACAGGGGGTACCGGTACAGAGTCAATGTGGAGGCTATATACAGGTTATTACGGTACAGAGTCAATGTGGAGGCTATATACAGGGGGTACCGGTACAGAGTCAATGTGGAGGCTATATACAGGGTGTACCGGTACAGAGTCAATGTGGAGACTATATACAGGGTATTACGGTACAGAGTCAATGTGGAGACTATATACAGGGTGTTACGGTACAGAGTCAATGTGGAGGCTATATACAGGGGGGTACCGGTACAGAGTCAATGTGGAGGCTATATACAGGGGGTACCGGTACAGAGTCAATGTGGAGGCTATATACAGGGGCTACCGGTACAGAGTCAATGTGGAGACTATATACAGGGTATTACGGTACAGAGTCAATGTGGAGGCTATATACAGGGGCTACCGGTACAGAGTCAGTGTGGAGGCTATATACAGGTTATTACGGTACAGACTCAATGTGGAGGCTATATACAGGGGGGTACCGGTACAGAGTCAATGTGGAGGCTATATACAGGGTGTACCGGTACAGAGTCAATGTGGAGACTATATACAGGGTGTTACGGTACAGAGTCAATGTGGAGACTATGTACAGGGGGTACCGGTACAGAGTCAATGTGGAGACCATATACAGGGTGTTACGGTACAGAGTCAATGTGGAGGCTATATACAGGGGGTACCGGTACAGAGTCAATGTGGAGGCTATATACAGGGGGTACCGGTACAGAGTCAATGTGGAGACTATATACAGGGTGTTACGGTACAGAGTCAATGTGGAGGCTATATACAGGGGGTACTGGTACAGAGTCAATGTGGAGGCTATATACAGGGTGTTACGGTACAGAGTCAATGTGGAGGCTATATACAGGGTATTATGGTACAGAGTCAATGTGGAGGCTATATACAGGGGCTACCGGTACAGAGTCAATGTGGAGGCTATATACAGGGGCTACCGGTACAGAGTCAATGTGGAGGCTATATACAGGGGCTACCGGTACAGAGTCAATGTGGAGGCTATATACAGGGGGTACCGGTACAGAGTCAATGTGGAGGCTATATACAGGGGGGTACCGGTACAGAGTCAATGTGGAGGCTATATACAGGGTGTTACGGTACAGAGTCAATGTGGAGGCTATATACAGGGTGTTACGGTACAGAGTCAATGTGGAGGCTATATACAGGGGGTACCGGTACAGAGTCAATGTGGAGGCTATATACAGGGGTACCGGTACAGAGTCAATGTGGAGGCTATATACAGGGGGTACTGGTACAGAGTCAATGTGGAGGCTATATACAGGGGGTACCGGTACAGAGTCAATGTGGAGGCTATATACAGGGGTTACAGGTACAGAGTCAATGTGGAGGCTATATACAGGGGGTACCGGTACAGAGTCAATGTGGAGGCTATATACAGGGGGTACCGGTACAGAGTCAATGTGGAGGCTATATACAGGGGGTACCGGTACAGAGTCAATATGGAGGCTATATACAGGGGGTACCGGTACAGAGTCAATGTGGAGGCTATATACAGGGTATTACGGTACAGAGTCAATGTGGAGGCTATATACAGGGGGGTACCGGTACAGAGTCAATGTGGGAGGCTATATACAGGGGTTACAGGTACAGAGTCAATGTGGAGGCTATATACAGGGGGGTACCGGTACAGAGTCAATGTGGAGGCCTATATACAGGGGTACCGGTACAGAGTCAATGTGGAGGGCTATATACAGGGGGTACGGTACAGAGTCAATGTGGAGGCTATATACAAGGGGGTACTGGTACAGGTACTGGTACAGAGTCAATGTGGAGGATATATACAGGGGTACCGGTACAGAGTCAATGTGGAGGCTATATACAGGGGGTACTGGTACAGAGTCAATGTGGAGGCTATATACAGGGGGTACCGGTACAGAGTCAATGTGTGAGGCGTACTATACAGGGGGGACAGGTTACAGAGTCAATGTGGAGGCTATACAGGGGTACCGGACAGAGTCAATGTGTGAGGCTATATACAGGGGTTACAGGTACTACAGAGTCAAGTGTGGAGGCTATATACAGGGGGTACCGGTACAGAGTCCAATGTGGAGGCTATATACAGGGTCCGGTACCGGTACAGAGGTCAATGTGGAGGCTATATACAGGGGGTACCGGTACAGAGTCAATATGGAGGCTATATACAGGGGGTACCGGTACAGAGTCAATGTGGAGGCTATATAACAGGTGTTATTACGGTACAGAGTCAATGTGGAGGCTATATACATGGGGTACCGGTACAGAGTCAATGTGAGGCTATTATACAGGGAAGGTACTGGTACAGAGTCAATGTGGAGGCTATATACAGGGGTACGGTACAGAGTCAATGTGGGGTAAATACAGGGTTACCGGTACAGAGTCAATGTGGAGGCTATATACAGGGGTACGGTACAGAGTCAATGTGGAGGCTAGTATACAGGGGGTACTGGTACAGAGTCAATGTGGAGGCTATTATACAGGGGGTACCGGTACAGAGTCAATGTGGAGGCTATATTACAGGGGGGTACTGGTACAGAGTCAATGTGGAGGCCTATATACAGGGGGTACCGGTACAGAGTCAATGTGGAGGCTATATACAAGGGGGTACTGGTACAGAGTCAATGTGGAGGCTATATACAGGGGGTACCGGTACAGAGTCAATGTGGAGGCTATATACAGGGGGTACCGGTACAGAGTCAATGTGGAGGCTATATACAGGGGGGTCCGGTACAGAGTCAATGTGGAGGCTATATACAGGGGGTACCGGTACAGAGTCAATGTGGAGGCTATATACAGGGGGTACCGGTACAGAGTCAATGTGGAGGCTATATACAGGGGGGTACCGGTACAGAGTCAATGTGGAGGCTATATACAGGGGGTCGGTACAGAGTCAATGTGGAGGCTATATACAGGGGGTGCTGGCTACAGAGTCAATGTGGAGGCTATATACAGGGGTACCGCGTACAGAAGTCAATGTGGAGGCTATATACAAGGGGTATTACGTACAGAGTCCAATGTTGGAGGCTATATACAGGGGGTTCCGGTACCGAGGTCAATGTGGAGGCTATATACAGGGGGTACCGGTACAGAGTCAATGTGTACGGCCTATATACAGGGGGTTACAGGTACAGAGTCCAATGTGGAGGCTATATACCAGGGCGGGGGCGCTAACGGTACCGGTTACAGATTCAATGTGGAGTCTATATACAGGGGGGTATCGGTACAGAGTCAATGTGGAGGCTATATACAGGGGGTACCGGTACAGGCAGTCTAATGTGGAGGCTATAATACATGGGGTACTGGACAGGACTGTACAGGAGTCAATGTGGGAGGCCTATAAACCCCCAAAAAGGGGTATACTGGTACAGAGTCAATGTGGAGGCTATATACAGGGGTACGGTACAGAGTCAATGTGGAGGCTATATACAGGGGGTACCGGTACAGAGTCAATGTGGAGGCTATATACAGGGGTTACCGGTACAGAGTCAATGTGGAGGCTATATACAGGGGGTACCGGTACAGAGTCAATGTGGAGGCTATATACAGGGGGTACCGGTACAGAGTCAATGTGGAGGCTATATACAGGGGTTACGGTACAGAGTCAATGTGGAGGCTATATACAGGGGGTACGGTACAGAGTCAATGTGGAGGCTATATACAGGGGGTACCGGTACAGAGTCAATGTGGAGGCTATATACAGGGGGTTACGGTACAGAGTCAATGTGGAGGCTATATACAGGGGGTACCGGTACAGAGTCAATGTGGAGGCTATATACAGGGGTACCGGTACAGAGTCAATGTGGAGGCTATATACAGGGTGTACGGTACAGAGTCAATGTGGAGGCTATATACAGGGGGTACCGGTACAGAGTCAATGTGGAGGCTATATACAGGGGGTACCGGTACAGAGTCAATGTGGAGGCTATATACAGGGGGTACCGGTACAGAGTCAATGTGGAGGCTATATACAGGGTATTACGGTACAGAGTCAATGTGGAGGCTATATACAGGGGGTACCGGTACAGAGTCAATGTGGAGGCTATATACAGGGGTTACGGTACAGAGTCAATGTGGAGGCTATATACAGGGGGTACCGGTACAGAGTCAATGTGGAGGCTATATACAGGGGGTACCGGTACAGAGTCAATGTGGAGGCTATATACAGGGTGGTACGGTACAGAGTCAATGTGGAGGCTATATACAGGGGGTACCGGTACAGAGTCAATGTGGAGGCTATATACAGGGGGTACGGTACAGAGTCAATGTGGAGGCTATATACAGGGGGTACCGGTACAGAGTCAATGTGGAGGCTATATACAGGGGGTACCGGTACAGAGTCAATGTGGAGGCTATATACAGGGGGTTACGGTACAGAGTCAATGTGGAGGCTATATACAGGGGGTACTGGTACAGAGTCAATGTGGAGGCTATATACAGGGTGTTACGGTACAGAGTCAATGTGGAGGCTATATACAGGGTATTATGGTACAGAGTCAATGTGGAGGCTATATACAGGGGCTACCGGTACAGAGTCAATGTGGAGGCTATATACAGGGGCTACCGGTACAGAGTCATGTGGAGGCTATATACAGGGGCTACCGGTACAGAGTCAATGTGGAGGCTATATACAGGGGGTACCGGTACAGAGTCAATGTGGAGGCTATATACAGGGGGTACCGGTACAGAGTCAATGTGGAGGCTATATACAGGGTGTTACGGTACAGAGTCAATGTGGAGGCTATATACAGGGTGTTACGGTACAGAGTCAATGTGGAGGCTATATACAGGGGGTACCGGTACAGAGTCAATGTGGAGGGCTATATACAGGGGGTACCGGTACAGAGTCAATGTGGAGGCTATATACAGGGGGTACTGGTACAGAGTCAATGTGGAGGCTATATACAGGGGGGTACCGGTACAGAGTCAATGTGGAGGCTATATACAGGGGTTACAGGTACAGAGTCAATGTGGAGGCTATATACAGGGGGTACCGGTACAGAGTCAATGTGGAGGCTATATACAGGGGGTACCGGTACAGAGTCAATGTGGAGGCTATATACAGGGGGTACCGGTACAGAGTCAATATGGAGGCTATATACAGGGGGTACCGGTACAGAGTCAATGTGGAGGCTATATACAGGGTATTACGGTACAGAGTCAATGTGGAGGCTATATACAGGGGGTACCGGTACAGAGTCAATGTGGAGGCTATATACAGGGGTTACAGGTACAGAGTCAATGTGGAGGCTATATACAGGGGGTACCGGTACAGAGTCAATGTGGAGGCTATATACAGGGGGGTACCGGTACAGAGTCAATGTGGAGGCTATATACAGGGGGTACCGGTACAGAGTCAATGTGGAGGCTATATACAGGGGGTACTGGTACAGGTACTGGTACAGAGTCAATGTGGAGGATATATACAGGGGGTACCGGTACAGAGTCAATGTGGAGGCTATATACAGGGGGTACTGGTACAGAGTCAATGTGGAGGCTATATACAGGGGGTACCGGTACAGAGTCAATGTGGAGGCTATATACAGGGGGGACAGGTACAGAGTCAATGTGGAGGCTATATACAGGGGGTACCGGTACAGAGTCAATGTGGAGGCTATATACAGGGGTTACAGGTACAGAGTCAATGTGGAGGCTATATACAGGGGGTACCGGTACAGAGTCAATGTGGAGGCTATATACAGGGTGGTACCGGTACAGAGTCAATGTGGAGGCTATATACAGGGGGTACCGGTACAGAGTCAATATGGAGGCTATATACAGGGGGTACCGGTACAGAGTCAATGTGGAGGCTATATACAGGGTATTACGGTACAGAGTCAATGTGGAGGCTATATACAGGGGGTACCGGTACAGAGTCAATGTGGAGGCTATATACAGGGGGGTACTGGTACAGAGTCAATGTGGAGGCTATATACAGGGGGGGTACCGGTACAGAGTCAATGTGGAGGCTATATACAGGGGGTACCGGTACAGAGTCAATGTGGAGGCTGTATACAGGGGGTACTGGTACAGAGTCAATGTGGAGGCTATATACAGGGGGGTACCGGTACAGAGTCAATGTGGAGGCTATATACAGGGGGTACTGGTACAGAGTCAATGTGGAGGCTATATACAGGGGGTACCGGTACAGAGTCAATGTGGAGGCTATATACAGGGGGTACCGGTACAGAGTCAATGTGGAGGCTATATACAGGGGGTACCGGTACAGAGTCAATGTGGAGGCTATATACAGGGGTTACAGGTACAGAGTCAATGTGGAGGCTATATACAGGGGGTTCCGGTACAGAGTCAATGTGGAGGCTATATACAGGGGGTACCGGTACAGAGTCAATGTGGAGGCTATATACAGGGGGTACCGGTACAGAGTCAATGTGGAGGCTATATACAGGGGGTACCGGTACAGAGTCAATGTGGAGGCTATATACAGGGTATTACGGTACAGAGTCAATGTGGAGGCTATATACAGGGGGTACGGTACAGAGTCAATGTGGAGGCTATATACAGGGGTACCGGTACAGAGTCAATGTGGAGGCTATATACAGGGTATTACGGTACAGAGTCAATGTGGAGGCTATATACAGAGGGTACCGGTACCGAGTCAATGTGGAGGCTATATACAGGGGGTACCGGTACAGAGTCAATGTGGAGGCTATATACAGGGGGTACCGGTACAGAGTCAATATGGAGGCTATATACAGGGGGTACCGGTACAGAGTCAATGTGGAGGCTATATACAGGGGGTACCGGTACAGAGTCAATGTGGAGGCTATATACAGGGGGTACCGGTACAGAGTCAATGTGGAGACTATATACAGGGGGTACCGGTACCGAGTCAATGTGGAGACTATATACAGGGGGTACCGGTACAGAGTCAATGTGGAGGCTATATACAGGGGGTACCGGTACAGAGTCAATGTGGAGGCTATATACAGGGGGTACTGGTACAGAGTCAATGTGGAGGCTATATACAGGGGGTACCGGTACAGAGTCAATGTGGAGGCTATATACAGGGGGTACCGGTACAGAGTCAATGTGGAGGTTATATACAGGGGGTACCGGTACAGAGTCAATGTGGAGGCTATATACAGGGGGTACCGGTACAGAGTCAATGTGGAGGCTATATACAGGGTGTTATGGTACAGAGTCAATGTGGAGGCTATATACAGGGGGTACCGGTACAGAGTCAATGTGGAGGCTATATACAGGGGGGGTACTGGTACAGAGTCAATGTGGAGGCTATATACAGGGGCTACCGGTACAGAGTCAATGTGGAGGCTATATACAGGGGGTACCGGTACAGAGTCAATGTGGAGGCTATATACAGGGGGTACCGGTACAGAGTCAATGTGGAGGCTATATACAGGGGGTACTGGTACAGAGTCAATGTGGAGGCTATATACAGGGGGTACCGGTACAGAGTCAATGTGGAGGCTATATACAAGGGGTACCGGTACAGAGTCAATGTGTGGGGGCACCGGTTAGTCAAGTTATTTGAGGTAATATGTACATGTAGGTTAAGTTATAGGAGTTATTAAAGTGACTATGCATAGATAATAAACAGAGTAGCAGTGGCATAAAAGAGGGGGGGTGGAGGGTGGGCAATGAAAATAATCTAACGCCCTACCAGGCCACCCTACCAGGCCACCCTACCAGGCCACCCTACCAGGCCACCCTACCTGGCCACCCTACCTGGCCACCCTACCAGGCCACCCTACCAGGCCACCTTACCAGGCCACCCTACCAGGCCACCCTACCAGGCCACCCTACCAGGCCACCTTACCAGGCCACCTTACCAGGCCACCCTACCAGGCCACCCTACCAGGCCACCCTACCAGGCCACCCTACCAGGCCACCTTACCAGGCCACCTTACCAGGCCACCTTACCAGGCCACCTTACCAGGCCACCTTACCAGGCCACCTTACCAGGCCACCCTACCAGGCCACCCTACCAGGCCACCCTACCAGGCCACCCTACCAGGCCACCCTACCAGGCCACCCTACCAAGCCACCCTACCAAGCCACCTTACCAAGCCACCTTACCAAGCCCCCTTACCAAGCCCCCTTACCAAGCCCCCTTACCAAGCCCCCTTACCAGGCCACCCTACCAAGCCCCCTTACCAAGCCACCTTACCAAGCCACCTTACCAAGCCACCTTACCAAGCCACCCTCTGTTCCTTCTGCTCTGCAGCCGTCAATGAGACTCCCATAATGGGAGAGAGCTCTATCTGTTCCAAACGGCACCTTGATCCCTACATAGGGCTCTGGTCAAAAGTAGTGCACTATACAGGGTGCCTTGTGTCCATAGGGCTCTGGTCAAAAGTAGTGCACTATACAGGGTGCCTTGTGTCCATAGGGCTCTGGTCAAAAGTAGTGCACTATACAGGGTGCCTTGTGTCCATAGGGCTCTGGTCAAAAGTAGTGCACTATACAGGGTGCCTTGTGTCCATAGGGCTCTGGTCAAAAGTAGTGCACTATACAGGGTGCCTTGTGTCCATAGGGCTCTGGTCAAAAGTAGTGCACTATACAGGGTGCCTTGTGTCCATAGGGCTCTGGTCAAAAGTAGTGCACTATACAGGGTGCCTTGTGTCCATAGGGCTCTGGTCAAAAGTAGTGCACTATACAGGGTGCCTTGTGTCCATAGGGCTCTGGTCAAAAGTAGTGCACTATACAGGGTGCCTTGTGTCCATAGGGCTCTGGTCAAAAGTAGTGCACTATACAGGGTGCCTTGTGTCCATAGGGCTCTGGTCAAAAGTAGTGCACTATACAGGGTGCCTTGTGTCCATAGGGCTCTGGTCAAAAGTAGTGTACCATAGCTGTCTTTTGAAGTAAGTAAGAAAAACCTCATAGGTGGTAGATCTGCCTTTTGTTAAGTAATGTGTGTGTTTCCACTGGTAGCTGAAGCCATTATGAAGTATTTGAACGACTCAAATCAGCTTTGAGGAGGTTGACTAGTATGTTTCCACTGGGATTTATGTTGTACAACACACGAGCACCACGATGCCTATTCCACCCATGCTCTACCAAGGTTTTACAGCACCACGATGCCTCCTCCACTCATGCTCTACCAAGGTTTTACAGCACCACGATGCCTCCTCCACTCATGCTCTACCAAGGTTTTACAGCACCACGATGCCTCCTCCACTCATGCTCTACCAAGGTTTTACAGCACCACGATGCCTACTCCACCCATGCTCTACCAAGTTTAACCAGCACCACAATGCCTACTCCACCCATGCTCTACCAAGGTTTTACAGCAACACGATGCCTACTCCACCCATGCTCTACCAAGTTTAACCAGCACCACAATGCCTACTCCACCCATGCTCTACCAAGTTTAACCAGCACCACGATGCCTCCTCCACTCATGCTCTACCAAGGTTTTACAGCACCACGATGCCTACTCCACCCATGCTCTACCAAGTTTACCAGCACCACGATGCCTCCTCCACCCATGCTCTACCAAGGTTTACCAGCACCACGATGCCTCCTCCACCCATGCTCTACCAAGGTTTTCCAGCACCACGATGCCTCCTCCACCCATGCTCTACCAAGGTTTACCAGCACCACGATGCCTCCTCCACCCATGCTCTACCAAGGTTTACCAGCACCACGATGCCTCCTCCACCCATGCTCTACCAAGGTTTACCAGCACCACGATGCCTACTCCACCCATGCTCTACCAAGGTTTACCAGCACCACGATGCCTCCTCCACCCATGCTCTACCAAGGTTTACCAGCACCACGATGCCTCCTCCACCCATGCTCTACCAAGGTTTACCAGCACCACGATGCCTCCTCCACCCATGCTCTACCAACGTTTACCAGCACCACGATGCCCCTTCCACCCATGCTCTACCAAGGTTTACCAGCACCACGATGCCTACTCCACCCATGCTCTACCAAGGTTTACCAGCACCACGATGCCTCCTCCACCCATGCTCTACCAAGGTTTACCAGCACCACGATGCCTCCTCCACCCATGCTCTACCAAGGTTTACCAGCACCACGATGCCTCCTCCACCCATGCTCTACCAAGGTTTACCAGCACCACGATGCCTACTCCACCCATGCTCTACCAAGGTTTTCCAGCACACAGCTTTGACCTGCTCCAGTAACTATGTTGGTCAATTGCTTAAAAGCACCTGCATACTCACTGTTTGAAGGTTCAAACCTTCTCAAATATGGAGTAAACTGGAAATGTTTTCCCTGATCTTTTAACAAGAAAATTGAACAAAAACTCCTGGAAAATAAACAAATAATCAACATGTAACCTACGTGTGATAAATATAAACTTATACCAATTATTTCATTTTATGGACCAAAAAACTGACAGCTGTGCCATATAAATTGCGAAATAGTAGGGAAGAGATTTTCGATGTACCCATTCCATGGCACGTGGTTTACGAATTGATACGCAAAACAACGCGGATTCAAAACATTTGAATTTGTATAAATCTGAAGTAGCCTACAAAACGGACCGACGGGAAAACGAGATGCGTCCATTTGCTATTCAAGCGTAAACAGCACGTATTCTTTGCCCATTTTGATAATGCGCCATTTTCTAAATCCAAAGTAATTTTTACATGTTAGTAAAGACGAGATTAAATTGAGAATATTCTGATGGGTGAGAATATGATAGCTTGTTGGGAGAACAGCGTGTGCAACCTTTGCCACTTTCTCAAGTCATCGATAGCCTGTCGTCTCGTCATACAGCCCATAGGTGTGTTGCTTTCTAAGGTTTTGTATCATTCACAACTAAAGTTGCCAAGAAACTCTAAATCTAGCGGATAGGACCTGTTTCAAATGATCACTTTAATTCTCAACATAGCCACTTCATATGCGCACTGCACCAGAATGGGGAAAAATATAATTTCTATTTTATTCAGCTAAGTTAAATTATTTTCTTCTAACTTTAAAATCATGTAAAATAATGTCACAGGACTAATATGCATAAGAAACTAACCTTTTATGTCCTGAATATGTTAAATCCAACACAACACATCACAGAGTACCACTCTCTGTATTTTCATGTAATGGTGGTGCCTGCATCATGGTATAGAGGTAAACACAGACAAAATCCTATTAGAAAACCTGGTTCAGTCTGCTTTCCAACACTCTGAAGACAAATTCACCTTTCAGCAGGACAATAAGCTAAAACACAAGGCCAAACCTACACTGGAGTTGCTCACCAAGATGATATTGAATGTTTCTGAGTGGCCTAGTTTAGTTAAATCCGCTTGAAAATCTATGGCAAGACTTGAAAAAATGGCTGTCTACCAATGATCAACGATCAACATGACGGAGCTTGAAGATTTAAAACGCATAATAATGTGCATATTTTGTTCAATCCAGGTGTGGAAAACTACCCTGCCGCCTCTACACTCTAACCACTAGGCTACCCTGCCACCTCTACACTCTAACCCAGACAGCTCCCAGGTCCCAGACAGCTCCCAGGTCCCAGACAGCTCCCAGGTCCCAGACATCTCCCAGGTCCCAGACATCTCCCAGGTCCCAGACATCTCCCAGGTCCCAGACATCTCCCAGGTCCCAGACATCTCCCAGGTCCCAGACATCTCCCAGGTCCCAGACAGCTCCCAGGTCCCAGACAGCTCCCAGGTCCCAGACAGCTCCCAGGTCCCAGACAGCTCCCAGGTCCCAGACAGCTCCCAGGTCCCAGACAGCTCCCAGGTCCCAGACAGCTCCCAGGTCCCAGACAGCTCCCAGGTCCCAGACAGCTCCCAGGTCCCAGACAGCTCCCAGGTCCCAGACAGCTCCCAGGTGGTCTCTTTTAAAAAAAAGTATCTTCAGTCACTTGCCAATCTTTTGAAGTGAAGCCAGGACTTTTCACTTGGAACTAACCTCAACTTGTCTAGAAACAACAAAGTTTACTCCTCTCTCTTACTTTCGTGCCTAAGCACATGTTTTGTTGTTGCTCTGGTCACATAAGAAGCTATGTACATAATAAATATATTGTTATTCGTTCATCTGTGTTGCCACATCTTGTGAGTCATTTTGCGGCTGCTTTTCTTACCGATGAGAGAAATAAATGCTGGAGTACAGTAATACTTCTGTCATTTTTAGAAAGGTCATTCTCCCCTTTTCAAGGCAACCACTGTTTGCCCCGTGTTTTGGGCAGTATAACGTATATTCAGACCCCTTGACTTTTTCCACATTTTGTTACATTACAGCCTTATCCTAAAATGGATTTAAAAAAAAATGTTTTCCTCATTAATCTACACACAGTACCCCATAATGACATCACAGTACCCCATAATGGCATCACAGTACCCCATAATGACATCACAGTACCCCATAATGACATCACAGTACCCCATAGGACAGAGAGGGAGGGGGGGGTTCCTCACTAGGACAGAGAGAGAGGGGGGGGTTCCTCACTAGGACAGAGAGAGGGGGGGGGGGGTTCCTCACTAGGACAGAGAGAGAGGGGGGGGTTCCTCACTAGGACAGAGAGAGGGGGGGGGGGGGTCCTCACAGGACAGAGAGAGAGAGGGGGGGGGGGTCTTCACTAGGACAGAGAGAGGGGGGGTTCCTCACTAGGACAGAGAGAGGGGGGGGTTCTTCACTAGGACAGAGGGGGGGGGGGGGGGTCCTCACTAGGACCGAGAGGGGGGGGGGGGGGGTTCCTCACTAGGACAGAGAGGGGGAGGTTCCTCACTAGGACAGAGAGAGAGAGAGAGAGAGAGAGGAGGGGGGGGGGGGTTCCTCACTAGGAGAGAGAGAGGGGGGGGGGGGGGGTCCTCACTAGGACCGAGAGAGAGGGGGGGGTTCCTCACTAGGACAGAGAGAAAGATGGGGGGGGTTCCTCACTAGGACAGAGAGGAGGGAGGAGGGGGGGTTCCTCACTAGGACAGAGAGGAGGGAGGAGGGGGGGTTCCTCACTAGGACAGAGAGGGGGGGGGGTTCCTCACTAGGACAGAGAGGAGGAGGAGGGGGGGGGGGGTCCAGAAGTCCTTTGACTCAGTACCAGTATCACCGTTGTACATTCTCAGCCAAGTGTGACTCAGACATTCCTCTAGAGGTTCAACCAAGAGCCATAACTTCTTATCCGGCTCACTGGATGAAAGTCAACAAACGCCTTGGTCCAGTTAGCTGTGGCTGGTGGAGAGCCCACTTCCTATATATCTAGACTGGACTGCAATTCAACACTTCACACCCTATCAAAGGTGTTGATTATCTCTACTCTGTACGTTCATGCCCTGCTTATTGAAGTTCCAGTCCAAGGTATCTGAGTATCTCTACTCTGTTTCTGTTCTGATGTGACCGAGACCTGGAGGTTGGGGACCGCCATACTGCTTTCACTTATCCTGGGGTTTCAGTTCGGGGGGGGTGGACAGGAGTGGACGACAGGAGGGGGGGGGGGTGGACAGGAGTGGACGACAGGAGGGGGGGTTGGACAGGAGTGGATTACAGGAGGGAGGGGGGGGGGTGGACGACAGGAGAGGGTTGGAGAGGAGTGGATGACAGGAGGGGGGTTGGAGAGGAGTGGACGACAGGAGGGGGGTTGGAGAGGAGTGGACGACAGGAGGGGGGGTGGACAGGAGTGGACGACAGGAGGGGGAGTGGACAGGAGGGGGGTGGACAGGAGGGGGGGGGGGTTGGACAGGAGGGGGGGTTGGACAGGAGGGGGGGGGGTGGACAGGAGGGGGAGGGGGGGTCGGAGATGGGGGAAGATAGATGTGTATAGTCATGTCCCTGCACATTCAAACATTCACCTTTTGGCTCTGTTTCAAACACAGACAGAATGCAGGCCTCTCCCTCTTCAACAACCGTGTCCCTGTGAAACCTCTTCAGATTCTGATGTCCCCAGCTGTTAGTGCTGGCCTGTTTGGGTTTCCAGTTGGTAGGGCAGGGGTAGCCCTGTTGAAGGGCTCATCAGTCAGTAGGTAGCCAAAAGGGCCCGTAGAGCAGAAACCTTTGTCCTGTTTCTGTTTTAAGGGGGAACCCACCCATGTTACGTGCCTTGCTATATCTGTTCAAGTTTACCTTAAAAGCAGTCTGGAAAAGGAGAAACTGCAATCAACATGTTGTTTCATCTCATCTAATCTAGCAACACGTTGTTTCATCTCATCTAATCTAGCAACACGTTGTTTCATCTCATCTAATCTAGCAACACGTTGTTTCATCTCATCTAATCTAGCAACACGTTGTTTCATCTAATCTAGCAACACGTTGTTTCATCTCATCTAATCTAACAACACGTTGTTTCATCTCATCTAATCTAACAACACGTTGTTTCATCTCATCTCATCTAACAACACGTTGTTTCATCTCATCTCATCTAACAACACGTTGTTTCATCTCATCTCATCTAGCAACACGTTGTTTCATCTCATCTCATCTAGCAACACGTTGTTTCATCTCATCTCATCTAGCAACACGTTGTTTCATCTCATCTAACACGTTGTTTCATCTCATCTCATCTAGCAACACGTTGTTTCATCTCATCTAATCTAGCAACACGTTGTTTCATCTCATCTAGCAACACGTTGTTTCATCTCATCTAGCAACACGTTGTTTCATCTCATCTAGCAACACGTTGTTTCATCTCATCTCATCTAGCAACACGTTGTTTCATCTCATCTCATCTAGCAACACGTTGTTTCATCTCATCTCATCTAGCAACACGTTGTTTCATCTCATCTCATCTAGCAACACGTTGTTTCATCTCATCTCATCTAGCAACACGTTGTTTCATCTCATCTCATCTAGCAACACGTTGTTTCATCTCATCTCATCTAGCAACACGTTGTTTCATCTCATCTCATCTAGCAACACGTTGTTTCATCTCATCTCATCTAGCAACACGTTGTTTCATCTCATCTCATCTAGCAACACGTTGTTTCATCTCATCTCATCTAGCAACACGTTGTTTCATCTCATCTCATCTAGCAACACGTTGTTTCATCTCATCTCATCTAGCAACACGTTGTCTCATCTCATCTAGCAACACGTTGTTTCATCTCATCTAGCAACACGTTGTTTCATCTCATCTCACTGTCACATATCGCTAGCTTTAGCCATGTTAATCTGGGCAGGCAGTGGTTTCTGTCTCCTCTCCTGGTCGGGGTGGGGGTCAGTGTTAATCTCCTGGTCAGGGGGGAGGCGGTCAGTGTTAATCTCCTGGCGGGGGGGGGGGGGGGGGGGGGTGACGGTCAGTGTTAACCTCCTGGTCAGGGGGGGGGGGGGGGGAGGCGGTCAGTGTTAATCTCCTGGTCAGGGGGTCAGTGTTAATCTCTTGGTCAGGGGGGGAGACGGTCAGTGTTAACCTCCTGGCGGTGGGGGGGGGCGGTCAGTGTTAATCTCCTGGTCAGGGGGTCAGTGTTAATCTCTTGGTCAGGGGGGGAGCCGGTCAGTGTTAACCTCCAGGCGGGGGGGGGGGGCCGGGGGAAGGTCAGTGTTAACCTCCTGGTCAGGGGGGGGGGGGACGGTCAGTGTTAACCCTCCTGGTCAGGGGGGTCAGTGTTAACCTCCTGGTCAGGGGGGGAGAGGCGGTCAGTGTTAACCTCCTGGACGGGGGGGGGGGCGGCTCATTTCCTGTTTATGGTGTAATGGCTGGCTATGTACGCTGCTCATATACTGTTTTTATAGTGTAGTGGCTGGCTGTGTACGCTGCTCATATACTGTTTATAGTGTAGTGGCTGGCTGTGTACACTGCTCATATTCTGTTTATAGTCTGGTGGCTGGCTGTGTAGGCAGCTCATTTCCTGTTTATGGTGTAATGGCTGGCTGTGTACGCTGCTCATATACTGTTTATAGTGTAGTGGCTGGCTGTGTACGCTGCTCATACACTGTTTATAGTGTAGTGGCTGGCTGTGTACGCTGCTCATATACTGTTTATAGTGTAGTTGCTGGCTGTGTACACTGCTCATATTCTGTTTATAGTCTGGTGGCTGGCTGTGTAGGCAGCTCATTTCCTGTTTATGGTGTAATGGCTGGCTGTGTACGCTGCTCATATACTGTTTATAGTGTAGTGGCTGGCTGTGTACGCTGCTCATACACTGTTTATAGTGTAGTGGCTGGCTGTGTACGCTGCTCATATCCCGGGGATGAATGCCAAGGTCATGATAATGTTGTCTTTCTCAAATTACTGCCCGGGGGGGCTGTGGCAGTGGCTGTTTTTAATATCCATACTCCATACAGCCTGTTGTGTTTTTTAAAGGTCTACTCAATCTGAAAAATATATTCTCTGTTTGAAAACGGCGTATGTCATATCGATATTAGTCAGACATTAATTCCAGTCTAAACGTGACTAGAAAGTGCAGGTTAATTTTCGATATAAAGTCCGTATGGTCCAAAACAGAGTGTTATGGACGGGTTCATCAGGTCCTATCTGAGGGTTGATTTTTAAAATCAATAATACAGTAGAAACAAGTCTATATACAATGTGAGCAAATGAGGTGAGATAAGGGAGGTAAAGGCAATAAAAGGCCATGGTGGCGAAGTAAATACAATATAGCAGGTAAAACACTGAAATGGTAGATTTGCAATGGAAGAATGTGCAAGGTAGAGATAGAAATAATGGAGTGCAAAGGAGCAAAATAAATAAATACAGTAGGGGAAGAGGTAGTTGTTTGGGCTAAATTATAGATGAGCTATGTACAGGTGGGCTATGTACATTTGACTATGTCCCATCTGCCTACTACCTCGGGATGAATAGCTACTGTGATTGGATAGAGAGCATTGGAACAGACAGTGAGACAGACCTGCAGCGCAGACTGTGTTTATTTACAATTGTTACGTTACAACCTTACTCTAAAAGACTATTAATTTGTCGCCCCCCCCCCCCCGGCTCATCAATCTACACACAATACCCCATATTGACAAAGCAAAAACAGGTTTTTAGTACTTTTTGTAAAAAAACAAATGTTTTTCTTTTAAAAATAACACGGAAATATCTCATTTCCATAAGGATTCAGTCCCTTTACTCAGTACTCAGTGATTACCTTTCTAATGAGACACTTTTTTTAGTGTCAAACATGACTAAATGGGGAGTATCAATGAACTTTTAATTTGGAAAATAGAGTGCTCAGTTTTTCGTGTGTGGCATTGCTGTACCACGTACCGCTAATAGCAATTTTAGCCAAAGACTGTTATACCAGCTGTCTAGTTTTAGTAATGTGCAATAAGCATAAAACACAATTTATATAAGAAATTGGCAACTTATTCTCATTCTGACAAATTAGCTAGGCTTCTTGATTTCAACATGTGAACAAAGTGGACAGGCTTAGCATGCTGTTGAAAACAGTTGGAGATTAGACCGGGTGTGTTCATAACTGTTCTACCTTGTTAGCTGAGCAAATAGAGCCAATTTGGCTAAACTTGAAATATAAAGATTAGCTGGCTAATCACTAAGCACGTGGGCTTGTGCTTGAGAGAATGTTAATGAGTGAATGTGCATTATGCGTGGTTCTGGTCCATTTCTTTATGCGTGGTTCTGGTCCATTTCTTTATGTGTGGTTCTGGTCCATTTCATTATGCGTGGTTCTGGTCCATTTCTTTATGCGTGGTTCTGGTCCATTTCATTATGCGTGGTTCTGGTCCATTTCTTTATGCGTGGTTCTGGTCCATTTCTTTATGCGTGGTTCTGGTCCATTTCATTATGCGTGGTTCTGGTCCATTTCTTTATGCGTGGTTCTGGTCCATTTCTTTATGCGTGGTTCTGGTCCATTTCATTATGCGTGGTTCTGGTCCATTTCTTTATGCGTGGTTCTGGTCCATTTCTTTATGCGTGGTTCTGGTCCATTTCTTTATGCGTGGTTCTGGTCCATTTCTTTATGCGTGGTTCTGGTCCATTTCATTATGCGTGGTTCTGGTCCATTTCATTATACAAAAACAAAAGCTGGGGTTAGGTATAGGGGGGCTGGGGGTGGGTATAGGGGGGCTGGGGTTAGGTATAGTGGGGGTAGGTATAGGGGGGCTGGGGGTAGGGATAGGGGGGCTGGGGGTAGGGATAGGGGGCCTGGGGTAGGTATGGGGGGGTAGGTATAGGGGAGCTGGGGGTAGGGATAGGGGGGCTGGGGGGCTGGGGGTAGGGATAAGGGGGTCTGAGGGTAGGTATAGGGGGGCTGGGGGTAGGTATAGTGGGGGTAGGTATAGGGGGGCTGGGGGTAGGGATAGGGGGGCTGGGGGTAGGAATAGGGGGCCTGGGGTAGGTATGGGGGGGTAGGTATAGGGGAGCTGGGGGTAAGTATGGGGGGGTAGGGATAGGGGGGCTGGGGGGCTGGGGGTAGGGATAAGGGGGTCTGAGGGTAGGCATAGGGGGGCTGGGGGTAGGTATAGGGGGCTGGTGTTAGGGATAGGGGGGGTAGGGATAGATAAGGGAGTTGGGCGTAGTAGACTGATGAACATCAAATCTCGATAAAATCACAGTACTGAATCTCAAAACATATCAGATGGCCACCTAAGTATCGCAATGATATTGTATTGTGAAGTCCCTTGCAATTCCCAACCTTAGGGAATAGGGTGCACTATAAAGGGAATAGTGTTCCATAGGGCTCTGGTCTAAAGTAGTGCACTATATAGGGAATAGGGTTCCATAGGGCTCTGGTCTAAAGTAGTGCACTATATAGGGAATAGGGTGCCATAGGGCTCTGGTCTAAAGTAGTGCACTACACAGGGAATAGGGTGCCATAGGGAAAACAAGTCACTGGTAATGAGATAATTCTTCAGAGTAATGTTTGTCTCCAACAGCTCTACATTGATCAGATTCCTCCTTTCAGATTCCACCTCTCTCTCACGCACTGCTTTACCCTTCAACCTGCTACAGCCCCTTTACCCTTCAACCTGCTACAGCCCCTTTACCCTTCAACCTGCTACAGCCCCTTTACCCTTCAACCTGCTACAGCCCCTTTACCCTTCAACCTGCTACAGCCCCTTTACCCTTCAACCTGCTACAGCCCCTTTACCCTTCAACCTGCTACAGCCCCTTTACCCTTCAACCTGCTACAGCCCCTTTACCCTTCAACCTGCTACAGGCCCTTACCCTTCAACCTGCTATTTTCCTGATGGGGCTCAGGTCAAATGTAGTGCACTATATAGGGAATAGGGGCTCTGGTCTAAATTAGTGCACTATATTGGGAATAGGGCTGTGGTCTAAAGTAGTGCACTATATTGGGAATAGGGCTCTGGTCTAAAGTAGTGCACTATATTGGGAATAGGGCTCTAGTCTAAAGTAGTGCACTATATAGGGAATAGGGCTCTGGTCTAAAGTAGTGCACTATATTGGGAATAGGGCTCTGGTCTAAAGTAGTGCACTATGTTGGGAATAGGGCTCTGGTCTAAAGTAGTGCACTATATTGGGAATAGGGCTCTAGTCTAAAGTAGTGCACTATATAGGGAATAGGGCTCTGGTCTAAAGTAGTGCACTATATAGGGAATAGGGCTCTGGTCTAAAGTAGTGCACTATATAGGGAATAGGGCTCTGGTCTAAAGTAGTGCACTATATAGGTAATGGGGTGCCATTTGGGATGTAGACTCTGCCTCCTGGTCTGAACAGTGAGAGCAGTTGAACCATGAAAGGGTTGTGAACTTAAGCATCGTAAAGACACCCCCCCCTCCCATCTTCATCCCCATCTCTCTCCCCCCTCTCCCCCCCCCTCCCATTTTCCCCCTCCCCCCTCTCCCCCCCTCCCTCCCTCCCTCCTCTTCCTCCCCCTCCTCAGAAGGCTTTTCCTTCCCTATACACAAAGGTCTGGTACTATGCAGGGAAACGGGGAGCATTGGTTTGTGGTTTTGGAAAGAAGCCACATAGTTCAGTCGGCTTCCTCGACCACATGTCTTTTAGAAACCAACTGGTTGTTGTTACTACTAGTCTGGAGACTAAATCATCCCCCCCCCCCCCCCCCCTGAGTCACACTAACATGATGGACAGGCAAGCTTCTTCACATACAGTGGGGCAAAAAAGTATTTAGTCAGCCACCAATTGTGCAAGTTCTCCCACTTAAAAAGATGAGATAGGCCTGTAATTTTCATCATAGGTACACTTCATCTATGACAGACAAAATGAGAGAAAGAAATTCCAGAAAAACACATTGTAGGATTTTTTATGAATTTATTTGCAAATTATGGTGGAAAATAAGTATTTGGTCAATAACAAAAGTTTATCTCAATACTTTGTTATATACCATTTGTTGGCAATGACAGAGGTCAAACGTTTTCTGTAAGTCTTCACAAGGTTTTCACACACTCTTGCTGGTATTTTGGCTATGCAGATCTCCTCCATGCAGATCTCCTCTAGAGCAGTGATGTTTTGGGGCAGTTGCTGGTCAACACGGACTTTCAACTCCCTCCTTTACTGATAACAAGTTCAAACAGGTGCCATTAATACAGGTAACGAGTGGCGGACAGAGGAGCCTCTTAAAGAAGAAGTTACAGGTCTGTGAGAGACAGAAATCTTGCTTGTTTGTAGGTGACCAAATACTTATTTTCCACCATAATTTGCAAATAAATTCATAAAAAATCCTACAATGTGAATTTCAGGATTTTTTTCCTCATTTTGTCTGTCATAGTTGAAGTGTACCTATGATGAAAATTACAGGCCTCATCTTTTTAAGTGGGAGAACTTGCACAATTGGTGGCTGACTAAATACTTTTTTACCCCACTGTACCACCATTTAAACACTGTGCACATCCCTATCCCCTACTCTTCCTTCCCTCTTATTTTCCTCTGTCCTTTCTTTCCCATTTGTTTCCCTCTTTCTCTCTCTCTCTTTAGGGTCGTGGGGTCAGGAAGGGTTAAAGTCAGGGGTCAGAGAACTGGTCTCTACAGTTCAGCATCCTTGACCTCTATGTACACATCCCCCATACGATACAGTGCCTTGTCTGATACTCCTTCCATTTCAATATTATCGCTTGCACAGTGCTCCTTGGGATGTTTAAAGCTTGGGAAATCTTTTTGTATCCAAATCCGGCTTTAAACTTCTTCACAACAGTATCTCGGACCTGCCTGGTGTGTTCCTTGTTCTTCATGATGCTCTCTGCGCTTTTAACGGACCTCTAGTATAACAACAGGTCTGACAAACTGGGTGGTGGGGGGGGGGGGGGGGGGGGTGTAGTATAACAACAGGTCTGACAAACTGGGTGTTGGGGGAGGGGAGGGGGTGTAGTAAAACAACAGGTCTGACAAACTGGGTGTTGGGGGGGGGGGGGGGGGGTGTAGTATAACAACAGGTCTGACAAACTGGGTGTTGGGGGGGGGGGGGTGTAGTATAACAACAGGTCTGACAAACTGGGTGTTGGGGGGGGGGGGTGTAGTATAACAACAGGTCTGACAAACTGGGTGTTGGGGAGGGGTGTAGTATATAACAACAGGTCTGACAAACTGGGATGCTGGTCCATGTTGACTCCAATGTTTCCCACAGTTGTGTCCAGTTACCTGGCTGTCCTTTGGGTGATGGACCATTCTTTATACACACAGGAAACTGTTGAGCTTGAAAAACCCAGCAGCGTTGCAGTTGTTGACTCAAACCGGTGTGCCTGTCACCTACCATACCCCGTTCAAAGGCACTGAAATAACTTGTCTTGCCCATTCACCTTCTGAATGTCACACGTACACAATCCTTGAATCGGCGAATGTTTTACAATCCATGTGTGGAAAGCTCTTAGAGACACACCCAGAAAGACTCTCAGCTGTAATCTCTCTTAGAGACTTTACCCAGAAAGACTCTCAGCTGTAATCACTCTTAGAGACTTACCCAGAAAGACTCTCAGCTGTAATCGCTCTTAGACTTACCCAGAAAGACCCACAGCTGTAATCGCTCTTAGAGACTTACCCAGAAAGACTCACAGCTGTAATCGCTCTTAGAGACTCACCCAGAAAGCCTCTGTAAGAGAAAGACAGCTGTAATCGCTGCCAGGGTATTGACTCGCTGCCAGGGTATTGACTCGCTGCCATGGGTATTGACTCGCTGCCATGGGTATTGACTCGCTGCCATGGGTATTGACTCTCTGCCAGGGTATTGACTCTCTGCCAGGGTGCTGACTCTCTGCCAGGGTATTGACTCGCTGCCATGGGTATTGACTCACCGCCAGGGTATTGACTCGCTGCCAGGGTATTGACTCGCTGCCAGGGTGTTGGCTCGCTGCAAGGTATTGACTCGCTGCCAGGGTATTGACTCGCTGCCAGGGTATTGACTCGCTGCCAGGGTATTGACTCGCTGCCAGGGTATGGACTCGCTGCCAGGGTATGGACTCGCTGCCAGGGTATGGACTCGCTGCCAGGGTATGGACTCGCTGCCAGGGTATGGACTCGCTGCCAGGGTATGGACTCGCTGCCAGGGTATGGACTCGCTGCCAGGGTATTGACTCGCTGCCAGGGTATTGACTCGCTGCCAGGGTGTTGACTCGCTGCCAGGGTGTTGACTCGCTGCCAGGGTATTGACCCGCTGCCAGGGTATTGACCCGCTGCCAGGGTATTGACCCGCTGCCAGGGTATTGACCCGCTGCCAGGGTATTGACTCGCTGCCAGGGTATTGACTCTCTGCCAGGGTATGGACTCTCTGCCAGGGTATGGACTCGCTGCCAGGGTATTGACTCGCTGCCATGGGTATTGACTCGCTGCCAGGGTATTGACTCGCTGCCATGGGTATTGACTCTCTGCCAGGGTATTGACTCTCTGCCAGGGTATGGACTCTCTGCCAGGGTATGGACTCCTTGTCAGGGTATTGACTCGCTGCCATGGTTATTGACTCGCTGCCAGGGTATTGACTCGCTGCCAGGGTATTGACTCGCTGCCAAGGTATTGACTCGCTACCAGGGTATTGACTCGCTGCCAAGGTATTGACTCGCTGCCAGGGTATTGACTCGCTGCCAGGGTGTTGACTCGCTGCCAGGGTGTTGACTCGCTGCCATGGTATTGACTCGCTGCCAGGGTATTGACTCGCTGCCAGGGTATTGACTCGCTGCCAGGGTATGGACTCCGGTGTGAACAGGGCCTAAAATTACATATTTTGTACATGTGCTTTGTAATGTTTCTAAAACAATAAATGTATTCCGATTAAGAAGTGTTATATTTAATTTTATTTCAGTGTCTTTTAACCAAAATATCACAGATGAGAGACCAACATTTTCACCTGCCCCTTTTGGTAATATGGAGTTCTCCCGAGCAGTTCAAACTCAAACATTGAAAAACCATGTAAATATTCAAACTATGTAAATATTCAAGTAACACAAGTACAAAGTTTCACTTCAGTAGACTTTTTATTTCAAGTAAATTAGACCAACTTTTTATGTCCGTGTGCAGCACTTCTAAAAAGGAATGTTTCACTGAGCTCTTCATGTGCGCACGGCCCAGCCAGGCAGTGTTGCAGTGCGAGGTGGGATACATTCTAGGATTCATAGTTCTTTGCCTTTTTACATTAGTTTGCTTTATTTACCAGCTATGAAACAAAATGGCAGGAATCCACCACTGCAGAAGTTCTTTTACTATACATGTGATCATACTTGACTCTTTAAAAAAATAATAATAATAATAATCACAAATGCGAGTGAAATGTTCACGCTGGTGCATTCCTGACCCATGACGTCCGGAGAACATTCTTCCCAGAGTCTTGATGATCATCCAAATGCTTCCAGGTGCTTTTTTTTTGCAAACTGGAGTCAATTTTTGGGGGATGACACTAGGTCCCATTTTATATGTGGCAAAAAAACAATCACTGCATTCCACAAAAATAGTTTTTAGAGATACGGAAATGTTATTATACATTTAAATGAAACTGTTCCACAGAAATGTGCGTCTGAAAACCATAACTGACACGTAGATCAGTAGAAATGTTAAGATAAAATTGGCGTTCCACTTAAAGCCTATTACCTGCCATTTCATGTGAGTAATGGTAGGATGCCAGTAGGAGCGGGAGGAGGAGGGTTCAGTCATTTTCTTTTTAACCTAATGGTTATCTTGATCTTTTTAAAAATGTTGTCCAATCGATTGTTTGGAAGAACAGACTACTTTTGGTCGTCCAATATTTTTTTGGCGTTGGCGACAGCCCTAGTAGTGTTACAGGCTGAACACACTGCTTGTGTCAAGTGCACGAGTGTTGCACAAATACATTTAGAAATCTATATTATTCAATTATTGCACCCACACTGCTCGCGCGCGGCAACGAGCGTCTGCGTTGCCAAGGGCTAAAATAGAAATCAGTTCTATTTCTGACGCAGATCACGCTGCAAGTCCCGCCTCTCCCATCTCCTCATTGGTTTATAGAAGCAGGTACCCATGTGCCATCTCCTCATTGGTTATACTCATGTGGGTGACTGAAAGACGAACACGGTCAGTGGCGGTAACACGGAACCTGAACCGGCTGCGCGCGTGCGCCATTGTACATACATTTATTTTGTTCCCCCCCCCCCCCACACAAAACGTGATCACGACACGCAGGTTAAAATATCAAAACAAACTCTGAACCATTTACATTAATTTGGGGACAGGTTGAAAATCATTAAACCTTTATGGCAATTTAGCTAGCTAGCTTGCTCTTGCTAGCTAATTTGTCCTGTGATATAAACATTGAGTTGTTATTTTACCTGAAATGCACAAGGTCCTCTACTCCGACAATTAATCCACACACAAAACGGTCAACCGAATAATTTCTAGTCCACTCTCCTCCTAGCCTTTTTCTTCTCTTGACTTTATATTGCGATTTGCAACTTTCATAACTTTCATTTTTATGGTTTTGCTTTCGAAATACATGTTTTAAAAATGTCTTGATAATTTATTATTTTTTTGCCCTCCATCCTTTGTGCCTTGTTGCTAGTGCCAACAGAGGTATCTGTGACAACCAAGGCTGTGTTTGGGAAGAGCTGTACACAGACAGACAACATGGACGTCTGGGGATACTTTTTGTTCTAGAACTTTGTACGTGTTCTAATGACGATGTAACAGAGGAGATCCATGTCTGACAACATGTCCTCTTGAGTTTTATACAGAACTATTATAGTCAAGGGGAGTCCATGCTGCCGTCAGAACTACAGTCTACTGGTAGACTGTCTCTACAAGACTGTGTTCAGTCTACTAGTGGTAGACCTCTCCATCCCATCTCCAAACTGCTAACCCCTGCAATGAAACTGAGGAGTAATACTTCATTAGTTATAGAAGCTAACCCCTATTCATTTATTATTATTATTATTATAATATATATATTAATCTTTAATAGAGAGAGATTCCTCAGGATCTGTGTAGTTTATGGAAAGCATTCCTCAATTTCCCACGTAAGCCTTCACTAACCCAAATTTCTCCTGGATAGGAAATTGCTGTCATATTTCAAGGGTTGCCTCACTTGAGTGTTTTTGATGCGTTTTGATTTGTGCCTTAAAAGAGCTCCCCAACTTCTAACAGCTGTTAGTTTGCAAGCCAGCGATGGGAAGGAGACCTAGAATGGAATGTTATTCTATATTTGATGTGGTGTTGGACCTAAATGCCAGTTTACCGGACACAGATTAGGCCTAATTTTATGGACTAAAATGCACTTTCTATGGAGATTCCCCAATTTTGAGCTTCTATTGTCTGCTTGTCGTTCGGTCTCTGGATAAGTCATCAACTGTAGGCATATTGCAGGCAGGGCTCTTTACTGCACTGTCGGGAACTAGAAGCACAAGCATTTCGCTACACCTGCATTAACATCTGCTAACCATGTGTATGTGACCAATAAGGATGTGATTTTGAACAGGTGTGTGAGAGACCAGGTGTGTGTGTGTGTGTGTGTGTGTGTTGCAGGTCTAGATGCAGAGCTGTACTACGTGAGGGATGACGTGGTAAACCACTATGCTCTCTCCTTCATCCTGCCTGTACCCAGCGAGACCAACAGCCTGCACTTCACCTGGCGCTCCAAGGATAAGGTACACACACACAGACACACACAGACACACACACACACACACACACACACACACACACACACACACACACACACACACACACACAGACAGACACACAGACAGACACACAGACATACACACAGACAGACACACACACACACCACAGAGGACCAACCAGCTGTCTGATAGAGAATGTGGTGATGACATCACAGAGGACCAACCAGCTGTCTGATAGAGAATGTGGTGATGACATCACAGAGGACCAACCAGCTGTCTGATAGAGAATGTGGTGATGACATCACAGAGGACCAACCAGCTGTCTGAAAGAGAATGTGGGGATGACATCACAGAGGACCAACCAGCTGTCTGAAAGAGAATGTGGGGATGACATCACAGAGGACCAACCAGCTGTCTGATAGAGAATGTGGTGATGACATCACAGAGGACCAACCAGCTGTCTGAAAGAGAATGTGGTGATGACATCACAGAGGACCAACCAGCTGTCTGTCAAAGGCAGACTGTAGTTCAGAGAGCTAACTGTGGGGGCGATATCATGCACGACAGTTTCAATGCAGACTGTAGTTCAGAGAGCTAACTGTGGGGGCGATATCATGCACGACAGTATCAGAATACAAGTGTAGGTTAAATATTTTGCCCATTGAGTTCTATCTGTGAGGTCGTGTTTAAACCAGTGACATGCAGCCTGGTCTTGGCCAATTGGGGAAAGCCTCTGAATTAGCAGTGAGTTTTATTTATTTATTTATTTTATTTCACCTTTAATTTAACCAGGTAGGCTAGTTGAGAACACCTTTATTTAACCAGGTAGGCTAGTTGAGAACACCTTTATTTAACCAGGTAGGCTAGTTGAGAACACCTTTATTTAACCAGGTAGGCTAGTTGAGAACACCTTTATTTAACCAGGTAGGCTAGTTGAGAACACCTTTATTTAACCAGGTAGGCTAGTTGAGAACACCTTTATTTAACCAGGTAGGCTAGTTGAGAACACCTTTATTTAACCAGGTAGGCTAGTTGAGAACACCTTTATTTAACCAGGTAGGCTAGTTGAGAACACCTTTATTTAACCAGGTAGGCTAGTTGAGAACACCTTTATTTAACCAGGTAGGCTAGTTGAGAACACCTTTATTTAACCAGGTAGGCTAGTTGAGAACACCTTTATTTAACCAGGTAGGCTAGTTGAGAACACCTTTATTTAACCAGGTAGGCTAGTTGAGAACACCTTTATTTAACCAGGTAGGCTAGTTGAGAACACCTTTATTTAACCAGGTAGGCTAGTTGAGAACACCTTTATTTAACCAGGTAGGCTAGTTGAGAACACCTTTATTTAACCAGGTAGGCTAGTTGAGAACACCTTTATTTAACCAGGTAGGCTAGTTGAGAACACCTTTATTTAACCAGGTAGGCTAGTTGAGAACACCTTTATTTCACCAGGTAGGCTAGTTGAGAACACCTTTATTTAACCAGGTAGGCTAGTTGAGAACACCTTTATTTAACCAGGTAGGCTAGTTGAGAACACCTTTATTTCACCAGGTAGGCTAGTTGAGAACACCTTTATTTCACCAGGTAGGCTAGTTGAGAACACCTTTATTTAACCAGGTAGGCTAGTTGAGAACACCTTTATTTAACCAGGTAGGCTAGTTGAGAACACCTTTATTTAACCAGGTAGGCTAGTTGAGAACACCTTTATTTAACCAGGTAGGCTAGTTGAGAACACCTTTATTTAACCAGGTAGGCTAGTTGAGAACACCTTTATTTAACCAGGTAGGCTAGTTGAGAACACCTTTATTTAACCAGGTAGGCTAGTTGAGAACACCTTTATTTAACCAGGTAGGCTAGTTGAGAACACCTTTATTTAACCAGGTAGGCTAGTTGAGAACACCTTTATTTAACCTGGTAGGCTAGTTGAGAACACCTTTATTTAACCAGGCAGGCTAGTTGAGAACACCTTTATTTAACCAGGCAGGCTAGTTGAGAACACCTTTATTTAACCAGGCAGGCTAGTTGAGAACACCTTTATTTAACCAGGTAGGCTAGTTGAGAAGACCTTTATTTAACCTGGTAGGCTAGTTGAGAACACCTTTATTTAACCAGGTAGGCTAGTTGAGAACACCTTTATTTAACCAGGTAGGCTAGTTGAGAACACCTTTATTTAACCAGGTAGGCTAGTTGAGAACACCTTTATTTAACCAGGTAGGCTAGTTGAGAACACCTTTATTTAACCAGGTAGGCTAGTTGAGAACACCTTTATTTAACCAGGTAGGCTAGTTGAGAACACCTTTATTTAACCAGGTAGGCTAGTTGAGAACACCTTTATTTAACCAGGTAGGCTAGTTGAGAACACCTTTATTTAACCAGGTAGGCTAGTTGAGAACACCTTTATTTAACCAGGTAGGCTAGTTGAGAACACCTTTATTTAACCAGGTAGGCTAGTTGAGAACACCTTTATTTAACCAGGTAGGCTAGTTGAGAACACCTTTATTTAACCAGGTAGGCTAGTTGAGAACACCTTTATTTAACCAGGTAGGCTAGTTGAGAACACCTTTATTTAACCAGGTAGGCTAGTTGAGAACACCTTTATTTAACCAGGTAGGCTAGTTGAGAACACCTTTATTTAACCAGGTAGGCTAGTTGAGAACACCTTTATTTAACCAGGTAGGCTAGTTGAGAACACCTTTATTTAACCAGGTAGGCTAGTTGAGAACACCTTTATTTAACCAGGTAGGCTAGTTGAGAACACCTTTATTTAACCAGGTAGGCTAGTTGAGAACACCTTTATTTAACCAGGTAGGCTAGTTGAGAACACCTTTATTTAACCAGGTAGGCTAGTTGAGAACACCTTTATTTAACCTGGTAGGCTAGTTGAGAACACCTTTATTTAACCAGGTAGGCTAGTTGAGAACACCTTTATTTAACCAGGTAGGCTAGTTGAGAACACCTTTATTTAACCAGGTAGGCTAGTTGAGAACACCTTTATTTAACCAGGTAGGCTAGTTGAGAACACCTTTATTTAACCAGGTAGGCTAGTTGAGAACACCTTTATTTAACCAGGTAGGCTAGTTGAGAACACCTTTATTTAACCAGGTAGGCTAGTTGAGAACACCTTTATTTAACCAGGTAGGCTAGTTGAGAACACCTTTATTTAACCAGGTAGGCTAGTTGAGAACACCTTTATTTAACCAGGTAGGCTAGTTGAGAACACCTTTATTTAACCAGGTAGGCTAGTTGAGAACACCTTTATTTAACCAGGTAGGCTAGTTGAGAACACCTTTATTTAACCAGGTAGGCTAGTTGAGAACACCTTTATTTAACCAGGTAGGCTAGTTGAGAACACCTTTATTTAACCAGGTAGGCTAGTTGAGAACACCTTTATTTAACCAGGTAGGCTAGTTGAGAACACCTTTATTTAACCAGGTAGGCTAGTTGAGAACACCTTTATTTAACCAGGTAGGCTCGTTGAGAACACCTTTATTTAACCAGGTAGGCTCGTTGAGAACACCTTTATTTAACCAGGTAGGCTCGTTGAGAACACCTTTATTTAACCAGGTAGGCTAGTTGAGAACACCTTTATTTAACCAGGTAGGCTAGTTGAGAACACCTTTATTTAACCAGGTAGGCTAGTTGAGAACACCTTTATTTAACCAGGTAGGCTAGTTGAGAACACCTTTATTTAACCAGGTAGGCTAGTTGAGAACACCTTTATTTAACCAGGTAGGCTAGTTGAGAACACCTTTATTTAACCAGGTAGGCTAGTTGAGAACACCTTTATTTAACCAGGTAGGCTAGTTGAGAACACCTTTATTTAACCAGGTAGGCTAGTTGAGAACACCTTTATTTAACCAGGTAGGCTAGTTGAGAACACCTTTATTTAACCAGGTAGGCTAGTTGAGAACACCTTTATTTAACCAGGTAGGCTAGTTGAGAACACCTTTATTTAACCAGGTAGGCTAGTTGAGAACACCTTTATTTAACCAGGTAGGCTAGTTGAGAACACCTTTATTTAACCAGGTAGGCTAGTTGAGAACACCTTTATTTAACCAGGTAGGCTAGTTGAGAACAAGTTCTCATTTACAACTGCGACCTGGCCAAGATAAAGCAAAGCAGTGTGACACAGACAACAACACAGAGTTACACATGGAGTAAAACAAACATGCAGTCAATAATACAGTAGAACAAACGAAAACAAAAAGTCTATATACAGTGAGTGCAAATGAGGTAAGATAAGGGAGGTAAAGGCAATAAATAGGCCATGGTGGTGAAGTAAATACAATATAGCAAGTAAAACACTGGAGTGATAGATGTGCAAAAGATGAATGTGCAAGTAGAGATACTGGGGTGCAAAGGAGCAAGATAAATAAATAAATACTGTATGGGGATGAGGTAGATAGATAGATAGATAGATGGGCTGTTTACAGATAAGCTATGTACAGGTGCAGTGATCTGTGAGCTGCTCTGACAGCTGGTGCTTAAAGCTAGTGAGGGAGATATGAGTCTCCAGCTTCAGAGATTTTTGCAGTTCGTTCCAATCATTGGCAGCAGAGAACTGGAAGGAGAGGCGGCCAAAAGAAGAATTGTTTTTGGGGGTGACCAGTGAGATATACCTGCTGGAGCGCGTGCTATGGTGACCAGTGAGCTGAGATATGGCAGGGCTTTACCTAGCAAAGACTTATAGATGACCTGGAGCCAGTGGGTTTGGCGACGAATATGAAGCGAGGGCCAGCCAACGAGAGCGTACAGGTCGCAATGGTGGGTAGTATATGGGGCTTTGGTGACAAAACGGATGGCACTGTGATAGACTGCATCCAATTTATTGAGTAGAGTGTTTGAGGCTATTTTATAGATGACATCGCCTAAGTCAAGGATCGTTAGGATGGTCAGTTTTACGAGGGTATGTTTGGCAGCATGAGTGAAGGATGCTTTGTTGCGATATAAGAAGCCAATTCTAGATTTAGATTTTGGATTGGTGATGCTTAATGTGAGCCAGGAAGGAGAGTTTACAGTCTAACCAGACACCTAGGTATTTGTAGGTGTCCACGTATTCTAAGTCAGAGCCGTCCAGAGTAGTGATGCTGGATGGGCGGGCAGGTGTGGGCAGCGATCGGTTGAAGAGCATGCATTTAGTTTTACTTGCATTTGAGAGCAGTTGGAGGCCACGGAAGGAGAGTTGTATGGTATTGAAGCTCATTTGGAGGTTAGTTAATGTGATCAACAGTATGGAAAGCCTCTGAATTAGCAGTGAGTGATCAACAGTATGGAAAGCCTCTGAATTAGCAGTGAGTGATCGACAGTATGGAAAGCCTCTGAATTAGCAGTGAGTGATCGACAGTATGGAAAGCCTCTGAATTAGCAGTGAGTGATCGACAGTATGGAAAGCCTCTGAATTAGCAGTGAGTGATCGACAGTATGGAAAGCCTCTGATTTAGCAGTGAGTGATCGACAGTATGGAAAGCCTCTGAATTAGCAGTGAGTGATCGACAGTATGGAAAGCCTCTGAATTAGCAGTGAGTGATCGACAGTATGGAAAGCCTCTGAATTAGCAGTGAGTGATCGACAGTATGGAAAGCCTCTGAATTAGCAGTGAGTGATCAATGGTATGGAAAGCCTCTGAATTAGCAGTGAGTGATCGACAGTATGGAAAGCCTCTGAATTAGCAGTGAGTGATCAACGGTATGGAAAGCCTCTGAATTAGCAGTGAGTGATCGACGGTATGGAAAGCCTCTGAATTAGCAGTGAGTGATCGACAGTAAGGAAAGCCTCTGAATTAGCAGTGAGTGATCGACAGTATGGAAAGCCTCTGAATTAGCAGTGAGTGATCGACAGTATGGAAAGCCTCTGAATTAGCAGGGAGGGAAGCACCGATGTTGCCTCTTTATCCGTACAGTCAACATCATTTATAACTATGTACATTTTAGACTACAGTTCAAAGATTCAAATATTTTAACAAGAAGGTTTAGAAATGGGCGGATAATGATTCAGGTCACAAAGGAGTGTAGGTGCAGGACGTGGTCCGCCTGCCAAACCTTGGGGATAGTACCAGATATAATCAGCAGGTTAGAAATATGGGTGATTCATCAGTCAAGGGGGCAGAGAGCTGCCCCCCAGTAAAAATGAATGAAGCATATCAGTGGATTTAAAAAATATATTTTTTATAAGCAATGCATCTAGCACATCATAAAAAAAATAATTTAAAAAAATGATATTTTTTTCTCCCCAATTTCGTCATATCCAATTGGTAGTTAGTCTTGTCTCATCGCTGCATCTGCCATACAGACTCGGGAGAGGCAACAGTCGAGAGCCGTGCGTCCTCCGAAACACAACCCAACCAGCCCCGCTGTCTCGCTGCCCTGCCGTCTCGCTGCCCTGCCGTCTCGCTGCCCTGCCGTCTCGCTGCCCTGCCGTCTCGCTGCCCTGCCGTCTCGCTGCCCTGCCGTCTCTCTGCCCTGCTGTCTCCCTGCTGTCTCTCTGCTCTGCTGTCTCCCTGCTGTCTCGCTGCCCTGCCGTCTCGCGGGATGCCAGTCAATAGGCCACATACACACACACACACACACACACACACACACACACACACACACACACACACACACACACACACTGATCGTCCTCTCCTCTCCTGCAGGTTGATTACCTGATGGGTTTCCATGTGGACAACCCTGCAGCTATGAACCAACCACAGAGCAACATCTCTACCCAGGGGGAGGTGCCTCGCACAGCCTCAGGTCTGTCAACCAATCAGCACTTCCTTCAGAAAGTATTCACAATATTTCCATGTTGTGTTACAGCCTGACTTTAACTATGGGTCAAATTACCATTCAAAACCACATAATGTCACAGTGGAATTATGTTTTTTGAAATGTTTATAAATTTGAAATATCTTGAGTCAATAAGTATTCAACCCCTTTGTTATGTCAAGCCTAAATACATTCAGGAGTAAAAATGTGCTTAACAAGTCACATAATAAGTTGCATGGACTCTGTGTTCAATAATAGTGTTTAACATGATTTATGAATGACTACCTCATCTCCCTACCCCACACATACAATTATCTGTAAGGTCCCTCATCTCTCTACCCCACACATACAATTATCTGGAAGGTCCCTCATCTCTCTACCCCACACATACTGTAAGGTCCCTCATCTCTCTACCCACACATACTGTAAGGTCCCTCATCTCTCTACCCCACACATACAATTATCTGTAAGGTCCCTCATCTCTGTACCCCACACATACTGTAAGGTCCCTCATCTCTCTACCCCACACATACTGTAAGGTCCCTCATCTCTGTACCCCACACATACTGTACGGTCCCTCATCTCTCTACCCCACACATACTGTAAGGTCCCTCATCTCTGTACCCCACACATACAATTATCTGGAAGGTCCCTCATCTCTGTACCCCACACATACAATTATCTGGAAGGTCCCTCATCTCTCTACCCCACACATACAATTATCTGTAAGGTCCCTCATCTCTCTACCCCACACATACAATTATCTGTAAGGTCCCTCATCTCTGTACCCCACACATACAAGTATCTCTGTAACGTCCCTCATCTCTGTACCCCACACATACAATTATCTGTAAGGTCCCTCATCTCTGTACCCCACACATACAAGTATCTCTGTAACGTCCCTCATCTCTCTACCCCACACATACAAGTATCTGTAAGGTCCCTCATCTCTCTACCTCACACATACAAGTATCTCTGTAATGTCCATAATCTCTGTTCCCCACACATACAATTATCTGTAAGGTCCCTCAGTCCAGCAGTGAATTTCAAACACAGATTCAACCATAAAGACCAGGGAGGTTTGCCAATGTCTTGCAAAGAAGGACACCTATTGATAGATAGGAAAAGTTATTAAATACACCCAGTCATTACAAAGATACAGTCGTCCTTCCTAACTCAGTTGCTGGAGAGGAAGGAAACCGCTCAGCGATTTCATGAGGCCAATGGTGACTTTAAAACAGAGTTGAATGGTTCAGTCTGTTTTCCACCAGACACTGGGAGATTAATTCACCTTTCAGCAGGACAATAACTTAAAACACAAGGCCAAATATACACTGGAGTTGCTTACCAAGGAGACAGTGAATGTTCCTGAGTTACTGTTTTGACTTAAATCTACTTTTAAATCTATGTCAAGACCTGAAAATATCTGGCAATGATCAACAACCAATTTGGCAGAGCTTGAAGAATGTTGAAAAGAATAATGGTCAAATGTTGCACAATCCAGGTGTGGAAAGATCTTTAGAGACTTACCCAGAAAGACTCACAGCTGTAATCACTCTTAGAGACTCACCCAGAAAGACTCACAGCTGTAATCGCTCTTAGAGACTCACCCAGAAAGACTCACAGCTGTAATCACTCTTAGAGACTCACCCAGAAAGACTCACAGCTGTAATCACTCTTAGAGACTTACCCAGAAAGACTCACAGCTGTAATCACTCTTAGAGACTTACCCAGAAAGACTCACAGCTGTAATCACTCTTAGAGACTTACCCAGAAAGACTCACAGCTGTAATCACTCTTAGAGACTTACCCAGAAAGAGGTTTTCACTTTGTCGTTAGTCGTTGTGTGTAGATGGGTGGGAGAGAACACTCTGTCGTTAGTCGTTGTGTGTAGATGGGTGGGAGAGAACACTCTGTCGTTAGTCGTTGTGTGTAGATGGGTGGGAGAGAACACTCTGTCGTTAGTCGTTGTGTGTAGATGGGTGGGAGAGAACACTCTGTCGTTAGTCGTTGTGTGTAGACGGGTGGGAAAGAACACTGTCGTTAGTTGTTGTGTGTAGATGGGTGGGAGAGAACACTCTGTCGTTAGTCGTTGTGTGTAGACGGGTGGGAGAGAACACTTTGTCGTTAGTCGTTGTGTGTAGACGGGTGGGAGAGAACACTCTGTCGTTAGTCGTTGTGTGTAGACTGGTGGGAGAGAACACTCTGTCGTTAGTCGTTGTGTGTAGACGGGTGGGAGAGAACACTCTGTCATTAGTCGTTGTGTGTAGACTGGTGGGAGAGAACACTCTGTCGTTAGTCGTTGTGTGTAGATGGGTGGGAGAGAACACTGTTGTTAGTCGTTGTGTGTAGATGGGTGGGAGAGAACACTCTGTCGTTAGTCGTTGTGTGTAGATGGGTGGGAGAGAACACTCTGTCGTTAGTCGTTGTGTGTAGATGGGTGGGAGAGAACACTCTGTCATTAGTCGTTGTGTGTAGATGGGTGGGAGAGAACACTCTGTCATTAGTCGTTGTGTGTAGATGGGTGGGAGAGAACACTCTGTCGTTAGTCGTTGTGTGTAGATGGGTGGGAGAGAACACTCTGTCGTTAGTCGTTGTGTGTAGATGGGTGGGAGAGAACACTCTGTCGTTAGTCGTTGTGTGTAGATGGGTGGGAGAGAACACTCTGTCGTTAGTCGTTGTGTGTAGATGGGTGGGAGAGAAACACTCTGTCGTTAGTCGTTGTGTGTAGATGGGTGGGAGAGAACACTCTGTCGTTAGTCGTTGTGTGTAGATGGGTGGGAGAGAACACTCTGTCGTTAGTCGTTGTGTGTAGATGGGTGGGAGAGAACACTCTGTCGTTAGTCGTTGTGTGTAGATGGGTGGGAGAGAACACTCTGTCGTTAGTCGTTGTGTGTAGATGGGTGGGAGAGAACACTCTGTCGTTAGTCGTTGTGTGTAGATGGGTGGGAGAGAACACTCTGTCGTTAGTCGTTGTGTGTAGATGGGTGGGAGAGAACACTCTGTCGTTAGTCGTTGTGTGTAGACGGGTGGGAGAGAACACTCTGTCGTTAGTCGTTGTGTGTAGATGGGTGGGAGAGAACACTCTGTCGTTAGTCGTTGTGTGTAGATGGGTGGGAGAGAACACTCTGTCGTTAGTCGTTGTGTGTAGATGGGTGGGAGAGAACACTCTGTCGTTAGTCGTTGTGTGTAGACGGGTGGGAGAGAACACTCTGTCGTTAGTCGTTGTGTGTAGACGGGTGGGAGAGAACACTCTGTCGTTAGTCGTTGTGTGTAGATGGGTGGGAGAGAACACTCTGTCGTTAGTCGTTGTGTGTAGATGGGTGGGAGAGAACACTCTGTCGTTAGTCGTTGTGTGTAGACGGGTGGGAGAGAACACTCTGTCGTTAGTCGTTGTGTGTAGATGGGTGGGAGAGAACACTCTGTCGTTAGTCGTTGTGTGTAGACGGGTGGGAGAGAACACTCTGTCGTTAGTCGTTGTGTGTAGACGGGTGGGAGAGAACACTCTGTCGTTAGTCGTTGTGTGTAGACGGGTGGGAGAGAACACTCTGTCGTTAGTCGTTGTGTGTAGATGGGTGGGAGAGAACACTCTGTCGTTAGTCGTTGTGTGTAGATGGGTGGGAGAGAACACTCTGTCGTTAGTCGTTGTGTGTAGATGGGTGGGAGAGAACACTCTGTCGTTAGTCGTTGTGTGTAGATGGGTGGGAGAGAACACTCTGTCGTTAGTCGTTGTGTGTAGATGGGTGGGAGAGAACACTCTGTCGTTAGTCGTTGTGTGTAGATGGGTGGGAGAGAACACTCTGTCGTTAGTCGTTGTGTGTAGACGGGTGGGAGAGAACACTCTGTCGTTAGTCGTTGTGTGTAGACGGGTGGGAGAGAACACTCTGTCGTTAGTCGTTGTGTGTAGATGGGTGGGAGAGAACACTTTGTCGTTAGTCGTTGTGTGTAGACGGGTGGGAGAGAACACTCTGTCGTTAGTCGTTGTGTGTAGATGGGTGGGAGAGAACACTCTGTCGTTAGTCGTTGTGTGTAGATGGGTGGGAGAGAACACTCTGTCGTTAGTCGTTGTGTGTAGATGGGTGGGAGAGAACACTCTGTCGTTAGTCGTTGTGTGTAGATGGGTGGGAGAGAACACTCTGTCGTTAGTCGTTGTGTGTAGATGGGTGGGAGAGAACACTCTGTCGTTAGTCGTTGTGTGTAGATGGGTGGGAGAGAACACTTTGTCGTTAGTCGTTGTGTGTAGATGGGTGGGAGAGAACACTCTGTCGTTAGTCGTTGTGTGTAGACGGGTGGGAGAGAACACTCTGTCGTTAGTCGTTGTGTGTAGATGGGTGGGAGAGAACACTCTGTCGTTAGTCGTTGTGTGTAGACGGGTGGGAGAGAATATTTAATTGAATCCATCTTGAATTCAGGCTCAAAGGGGTCAATACTTTTCGTATGTGTAGAAATGCAATTATCTGTATAAGGGGAAGATAAATAAACAGATAATTAAACAGATATATATTGGTGGGTCTTTCTGCCCCCCCCCCCCCTTCGGTCTGTCTCTCAATTCAATTCAAGGGCTTTATTGGCGTGGGAAATATGTGTTAACATTGCCAAAGCAAGTGAGGTAATAATATACAATATAATAATATAATAAACAAAAGTGAAATAAACAATAAAAACGAACAGTAAACATTACACATACAGAAGTTTCAAAAACAATAAAGACATCTCTCTCACTATCTCGCTGTCTCTCTCTCTCGCTGTCTCTCTCTCTCACGATCTCGCTGTCTCTCTCTCTCACGATCTCGCTGTCTCTCTCTCTCTCATGATCTCTGTCTCTCACTGTCTCTCTCTCTCTCTCTCTCTCTCTCTCTCTGTGTCTCTGTCTCTCTCTGTGTCTCTGTCTCTCTCTGTGTGTGTAGTGTTCAGAGTGGACCTGTTCTGCTCAGGAAAGGTGGATGGGGAAGTGGTCCTGACGGTACAACTCAACCTCACCATCCATTCCAACAACTTCACAGTGCTCAACTTCAAGAGGAGGAAAATATGTCCCAAACGTAAGACTTTCTGTCAGAACTGTATTTAGAGTGAAGTATCTTTTCTGTCCCTGTGTCTACTGTCATACGTGTCCTCGCTCTTTAATGAGGTGTAGAAGGGAAGGGAAAACTGCATTCTGAATGGTAATCAATTGTGTGATCCCATGGTTCTCTCCCTCAGGCGGTAGTGCTGAGTTAATGGAAGGGTTATACTGAGGGCAATGAAACTGTTTGTCTTCAGTTCTGCTGCTGCTATTTTCAGTCCTAGGTAATTACACACAAGCTGACTCCTCTGGCCCACTGCCCACTGGTCATATGCTCACTCAGAGGAAATGGCCAATTAATGTAAACTCTGCTTATTTTAAGCACGAGTCAAATAAGAGATGGCAAGGAGATTAGTGTCTGTGTATGTCTTTCTCTCTCTCTCTATGTGTCTCTCTCTCTCTGTGTGTGTCTCTCTCTCGCTCTCTCTCTCTCTGTGTGTGTCTCTCTCTCGCTCTCTCTGTGTCTCGCTCTCTCTGTGTCTCGCTCTCTCTGTGTCTCGCTCTCTCTGTGTCTCGCTCTCTCTGTGTCTCGCGCTCTCTGTGTCTCGCTCTCTCTGTGTCTCGCTCTCTCTCTCTCTCTCTGTATGTCTCTCTCTCTCTCTGTGTCTGTCTGTCTAGTGCTGTTAAGCAGCTGGCTTGGGTTGTACTAACCTAGTTTCTCATAAAATACATCCCCAATGTAGTACCCTTTCCTAGTTGTATCACATCTTGGTCCCATAAAGTGGGATTGAGACATGCTCAGTTTGTCTGAAGCATTGGTGAGTTGTTGCTTCATGGCTGGTGCCTTGTGGACACAGGTCTCGCTGACTCCTGTTACTTCTCCATCCTGTTTACTGATAGTATCTACAATGACAGCATTTCCAAGAGTTTCCTGTCTGACTCTTCTTCTCCTCTCTTAACAGGAATAGATCCTGATCTGAAGATCCCTCCTGTCTCCAACAATAAGACCGTTCAGCGGCCAGAGAGTAAGTATGTCTATCCATAGCACCACAGCATATACTGAGGGGTGGTGGAGACTGATGGCGGAGAGGAGACTGGTAGGGCGGAGAGGAGACTGGTAGGGCGGAGAGGAGACTGGTAGGGCGGAGAGGAGACTGGTAGGGCGGAGAGGAGACTGGTAGGGCGGAGAGGAGACTGGTAGGGCGGAGAGGAGACTGGTAGGGCGGAGAGGAGACTGGTAGGGCGGAGAGGAGACTGGTAGGGCGGAGAGGAGACTGGTAGGGCGGAGAGGAGACTGGTAGGGCGGAGAGGAGACTGGTAGGGCGGAGTGGAGACTGGTAGGGCGGAGTGGAGACTGGTAGGGCGGAGTGGAGACTGGTAGGGCGGAGTGGAGACTGGTAGGGCGGAGAGGAGACTTGTAGGGCGGAGAGGAGACTTGTAGGGCGGAGAGGAGACTGGTAGGGCGGAGAGGAGACTGGTAGGGCGGAGAGGAGACTGGTAGGGCGGAGAGGAGACTGGTAGGGCGGAGAGGAGACTGGTAGGGCGGAGAGGGGACTGGTAGGGCGGAGAGGAGACTGGTAGGGCGGAGTGGGGACTGGTAGGGCGGAGTGGAGACTGGTAGGGCGGAGAGGAGACTGGTAGGGCGGAGTGGAGACTGGTAGGGCGGAGTGGAGACTGGTAGGGCGGAGTGGAGACTGGTAGGGCGGAGTGGAGACTGGTAGGGCGGAGAGGAGACTGGTAGGGTAAGCTTGAGGAGAGGCTTTTAACAGACACAAAGATGAAAGCTTTCAGAAAGACACTGGGTGTTAGGAGAGGCTTTTCCAGGTACCCTGAGGGGAGCTCTTTCAGACAGAGCCTGGATCAAAGCCTCTGGTATTTCTGCATGTCTGTCACATCTCCCTCTTTAATCTCGCTCTCTGCTATATTTGGTCTGTGATGTCTCCCCTTCTCCAGATGGAGTGTCCATTCCTACCACCTCCACCAGGGTGTTTTATATCAGTGTTGGGGTGTGCTGTGCTGTCATCTTCCTGGTAGCCATTGTTCTGGCTGTCATGCATCTACACAGCATGAAGAGAGTGGAGCTGGACGACAGGTTAGTACTGGGGTTCTGGATTAATATATAACACACACACACACACACTCTCTTGGAAAATATATTTTATCTCATTGAGAAAAACCTTTATAAATAAAAATAAATAAACAGTTTTGTTACGTTACAGCCTTATTCTAAAATTGATTAAATATTTTTTCCCCTCATCAGTCTACACACAAAACCCCATAATGACATCACAATACCCCATAATGACATCACAAAACCCCATAATGACATCACAAAACCCCATAATGACAAAGCAAAAACATGTTTTTACACATTTTTACTAATTTATAAAAAATAAAAAGCTGATATCACATTTCCATAAGTATTCAGACCCTTTACTCAGTACTTTGTTGAAGCACCTTTGGCAGCGATTAGAGCATCAAGTCTTCTTGAGTATAACGCTACAAGCTTGGTACACCTGTATTTGGGGAGTTTCTCTGCAGATCCTTTTAAACTCTGTCAGGTTGGATGGGGAGCGTTGCTGCACAGCTATTTTCAGGACTCTCCAGAGATGTTCAATGGGGTTCCAGTCCGGGCTCTGGTTGGGCCACTCAAGGACATTCAATCTACCACCATGCTTCACCGTAGGGATGTTACCTTATTTCCTCCAGACGTGACGCTTGGCATTCAGGCCAAAGAGTTCAATCTTGGTTTCATCAGACCAGATAATCTTGTTTCTCATGGTCTGAGAGTCCATTAGGTACATTTTGGTAAACTCCAAGTGGGCTGTCATGTACCTTTTACGGAGGAGTGGCTTCCATCTGTTCACTAAACCATAAAGGCCTAATTGGTGAAGTGCTGCAGAGATGGTTGTCCTTCTGGAAGGTTCTCCCATCACCACAGAGGAAGGGGTCCTTGGTCACCTCCCTGACCAAGGCCCTTCTTCCATGATTGCTCAGTTTGGCCGGCCGGCCTCTAGGAAGTCTCTTGGAGGTTCCAAACTTCTTCCATTTAAGAATGATGCAGGCCACTGTGTTCTTGGGGACCTTCAATGCTGCAGAAATATTTTGGTACCCTTCCCCAGATCTGTGCCTCGACACAATCCTGTCTCAAAGCACTACGGACAATTCCTTCAACCTCATGGCTTGGGTTCTGCTCCGTCATGCACTGTCAAATGTGGGACCTTATATAGACAGGTGTGTGTCTTTCCAAATCATGTCCAATCAATTGAATTTACCACAGGTGGACTCCAATCAAGTTGTAGAAACATCTCAAGGATGATCAATGGAAACAGGATGCAGCTGAGCTCAATTTTCGAGTCTCATAGCAAAGGGTCTGAATATTGAAGTAAATAAGGTCTTTCTATGTTTTGTGTAAAAATGTCTAAATTATTATTGTGTAGATTGATGAGGGAAAAAAATAATTCCATACATTTTAGAATAAGGCTATAACGTAACAAAATGTGAAAAAAGTCAAGGGGTCTGAATACTTAATATATATATATATATATATATGCAGCAGTAAGGAACAAGGAAAGTATAATTTTTTAAAATGTTATAAAAAAATGGAAAGTACAAAAATGCAAATGTTCTCCTCCCTTCCTTCCTGAAAGTGCTGCAGGGAGGGGCTTGGATTGGGGTAGAGGATGGTTATGGGGATTGCTGCTGCAGGGAGGGGCTTGGATTGGGGTTGAGGATGGTTATGGGGATTGCTGCTGCAGGGAGGGGCTTGGATTGGGGTAGAGGATGGTTATGGGGATTGCTGCTGCAGGGAGGGGCTTGGATTGGGGTAGAGGATGGTTATGGGGATTGCTGCTGCAGGGAGGGGCTTGGATTGGGGTAGAGGATGGTTATGGGGATTGCTGCTGCAGGGAGGGGCTTGGATTGGGGTAGAGGATGGTTATGGGGATTGCTGCTGCAGGGAGGGGCTTGGATTGGGGTAGAGGATGGTTATGGGGATTGCTGCTGCAGGGAGGGGCTTGGATTGGGGTAGAGGATGGTTATGGGGATTGCTGCTGCAGGGAGGGGCTTGGATTGGGGTAGAGGATGGTTATGGGGATTGCTGCTGCAGGGAGGGGCTTGGATTGGGGTAGTGGATGGTTATGGGGATTGCTGCTGCAGGGAGGGGCTTGGATTGGGGTTGAGGATGGTTATGGGGATTGCTGCTGCAGGGAGGGGCTTGGATTGGGGTAGAGGATGGTTATGGGGATTGCTGCTGCAGGGAGGGGCTTGGATTGGGGTAGAGGATGGTTATGGGGATTGCTGCTGCAGGGAGGGGCTTGGATTGGGGTAGAGGATGGTTATGGGGATTGCTGCTGCAGGGAGGGGCTTGGATTGGGGTAGAGGATGGTTATGGGGATTGCTGCTGCAGGGAGGGGCTTGGATTGGGGTAGAGGATGGTTATGGGGATTGCTGCTGCAGGGAGGGGCTTGGATTGGGGTAGAGGATGCTTATGGGGATTGCTGCTGCAGGGAGGGGCTTGTGTGCTACTAAAAGCTTGTTTCATGTCCGTGTTGCAGCAGAAACAGACTGAACCACATGAATGCCCGGCAGGGTCCGTATTCAGTCAGCTGTTATTTTCATACACAATTATATTCATTTATTTCAATATATATATATATTTTTTACATTTATAACCATCATTATACGCTAATTATGCCAGCCCTAGTGTTGTTCCTCGTGAGCCAACACAGCTTGACTTTTAATATTTGCAAAGATATGTGCTTAGATAGATTTAGAGAGCGAGTTGAAACCTGCTCAATGTTTATGAAGCTAATAAATTTAACTGTCCCCTCCAGGTGTCTAGATCACTGTATTAGTTTGGTTATCAGAACAACAGGGGTGCTGATGTAGGATCAGTTTGTCCTGCTTTTTTCTTTTTTTTTAAACTCCTAATGGATCAGAAAGGGGACTTGATCCTAGATCAGTTGTCCTTTGTACTCTGAGAGAAACATCCTAATACCGTAAGGGATGGTGTCAGGTGTTAGGAGTTTAGATTATTGCATTAATACTAAACTGTGTTCTAGTTAATATTTTCTGCCACGGTTTCCATCTTGGTAGATTCATATCAGCCCCTTGTCACTCAGTCTGTGTTATCTTGTTGAAAAGAATCCTCGGTTTGTCTTGCCTCTCTTCTCTTCTCCTCTCTCTCTCTTCTCTTCTCTCTCTCTTCTCTTCTCCTCTCTCTTCTCCTCTCTTCTCTCTCTCTCTTCTCTCTCCTCTCTCTCTCTTCTCCTCTCTCTTCTCTCTCTTCTCCTCTCTTCTCTCTCTCTTCTCCTCTCTTCTCTCTCTCTTCTCCTCTCTTCTCTCTCTCTTCTCCTCTCTTCTCTCTCTCTCTTCTCCTCTCCTCTCTTCTCTTTTCTCTCTCTCTCTCTCTTCTCCTCTCTCTCTCTTCTCTCTTCTCCTCTCTCTCTCTTCTCTCACTCACTCACTCACTCACTCACTCACTCACTCACTCACTCACTCACACAGCAGAACAAAGTGTCTCACATGCTCCCACAGCCAGCCAGGGATCTATCTAATGTAATATTTGAGAGAAATCGAGTTGTTTTTAATGCTGTTTGTTAGATTTGATCAGACTTGTTGGTGAGATTTTTGCAGTGAACAGACAAACTCTTGTTGTTTTAAGTAGGACGATGCTAAACAGGTTTTACTGAGTGAAACGTTGTCTTGAACAGCAGCGCTGGGGTTCTCTGTCTGTATGAAGGACGAGCAGACAGTAGGTCCCGACCACAGAGAGAATTAGACCAGGGAGTTCTCTGTCTGTATGAAGGACGAGCAGACAGTAGGTCCCGACCACAGAGAGAATTAGACCAGGGTGGTCTGTCAGACTAGTCCTAGCAAATCGAACGATAATTTGGCCTGTTTACTAACAAGGGATTTCAGCATCAGCAGTTATGCTGATGTATTGATCTGCAGTACTCTACCTGTATTGATCTAATACTGCTACAGTACTCTACCTGTATTGATCTACAGTACTCTACCTGTATTGATCTACTACTGCTACAGTACTCTACCTGTATTGATCTAATACTGCTACAGTACTCTACCTGTATTGATCTACAGTACTCTACCTGTATTGATCTACAGTACTCTACCTGTATTGATCTACTACTATTACAGTACTCTACCTGTATTGATCTACAGTACTCTACCTGTATTGATCTACAGTACTCTACCTGTATTGATCTACAGTACTCTACCTGTATTGGTCTACAGTACTCTACCTGTATTGGTCTACAGTACTCTACCTGTATTGATCTACAGTACTCTACCTGTATTGATCTACAGTACTCTACCTGTATTGATCTACAGTACTCTACCTGTATAGATCTACAGTACTCTACCTGTATTGATCTACAGTACTCTACCTGTATTGATCTACAGTACTCTACCTGTATTGATCTACAGTACTCTACCTGTATTGATCTACAGTACTCTACCTGTATTGATCTACAGTACTCTACCTGTATTGATCTACAGTACTCTACCTGTATTGATCTACAGTACTCTACCTGTATTGATCTACTACTGCTACAGTACTCTACCTGTATTGATCTACAGTACTCTACCTGTATTGATCTACAGTACTCTACCTGTATTGATCTGCAGTACTCTACCTGTATTGATCTACAGTACTCTACCTGTATTGATCTACAGTACTCTACCTGTATTGATCTACAGTACTCTACCTGTATTGATCTACTACTGTTACAGTACTCTACCTGTATTGATCTACAGTACTCTATTTATCTGCTACAGTACTCTACCTATATTGATCTACTACTGCTACAGTACTCTACCTGTATTGATCTACTACTGCTACAGTACTCTACCTGTATTGATCTACTACTGCTACAGTACTCTACCTGTATTGATCTACTACTGCTACAGTACTCTACCTGTATTGATCTACTACTGCTACAGTACTCTACCTGTATGTATCTACAGTACTCTACCTGTAATGATCTACTACTGCTACAGTACTCTACCTGTATTGATCTACAGTACTCTACCTGTAATGATCTACTACTGCTACAGTACTCTACCTGTATTGATCTACAGTACTCTACCTGTATTGATCTACTACTGCTACAGTACTCTACCTGTATTGATCTAATACTGCTACAGTACTCTACCTGTATTGATCTACAGTACTCTACCTGTATTGATCTACAGTACTCTACCTGTATTGGTCTACAGTACTCTACCTGTATTGGTCTACAGTACTCTACCTGTATTGATCTACAGTACTCTACCTGTATTGATCTACAGTACTCTACCTGTATTGATCTACAGTACTCTACCTGCTGTATTGATCTACAGTACTCTACCTGTATTGATCTACAGTACTCTACCTGTATTGATCTACAGTACTCTACCTGTATTGATCTACAGTACTCTACCTGTATTGATCTACAGTACTCTACCTGTATTGATCTACAGTACTCTACCTGTATTGATCTACAGTACTCTACCTGTATTGATCTACTACTGCTACAGTACTCTACCTGTATTGATCTACAGTACTCTACCTGTATTGATCTACAGTACTCTACCTGTATTGATCTACAGTACTCTACCTGTATTGATCTACAGTACTCTACCTGTATTGATCTACAGTACTCTACCTGTATTGATCTACAGTACTCTACCTGTATTGATCTACAGTACTCTACCTGTATTGATCTACAGTACTCTACCTGTATTGATCTACTACTGTTACAGTACTCTACCTGTATTGATCTACAGTACTCTATTTATCTGCTACAGTACTCTACCTATATTGATCTACTACTGCTACAGTACTCTACCTGTATTGATCTACTACTGCTACAGTACTCTACCTGTATTGATCTACTACTGCTACAGTACTCTACCTGTATGTATCTACAGTACTCTACCTGTAATGATCTACTACTGCTACAGTACTCTACCTGTATTGATCTACAGTACTCTACCTGTAATGATCTACTACTGCTACAGTACTCTACCTGTATTGATCTACAGTACTCTACCTGTATTGATCTACTACTGCTACCTGTATTGATCTACAGTACTCTACCTGTATTGATCTACAGTACTCTACCTGTATTGATCTACAGTACTCAACCTGTATTGATCTACAGTACTCTACCTGTATTGATCTACTACTGCTACAGTACTCTACCTGTATTGATCTACTACTGCTACAGTACTCTACCTGTATTGATCTACAGTACTCTACCTGTATTGATCTACAGTACTCTACCTGTATTGATCTACTACTGCTACCTGTATTGATCTACAGTACTCTACCTGTATTGATCTACAGTACTCTACCTGTATTGATCTACAGTACTCTACCTGTATTGATCTACTACTGCTACAGTACTCTACCTGTATTGATCTACTACTGCTACAGTACTCTACCTGTATTGATCTACAGTATTCTACCTGTATTGATCTACAGTACTCTACCTGTATTGATCTATTACTGCTACAGTACTCTACCTGTATTGATCTACAGTACTCTACCTGTATTGATCTACAGTACTCTACCTGTATTGATCTACTACTGCTACAGTACTCTACCTGTATTGATCTACAGTATTATACCTGTATTGATCTACAGTACTCTACCTGTATTGATCTACAGTACTCTACCTGTATTGATTTACTACTGCGTGAGTACTCTACCTGTATTGATCTACTGTATTAAACAACAGATGTACTCACATTGGATGGGTTGATTAGGATTCAACAGCCTAATACCCCATTATTAATGTACTTGTTAATGTGAACATGTTTTCTTCATGTAAAGACACACATTAATCAAACACAAACACATTAAAGAATCAAACACATTAAAGAATCAAACACATTAAAGAATCAAACACATTAAAGAATCAAACACATTTAAGAATCAAACACATTAAAGAATCAAACACATTAAAGAATCAAACACATTAAAGAATCAAACACATTAAAGAATCAAACACATTAAAGAATCAAACACATAAACGAAGAAGAAAAAACTGACTTATTCAAACTGGAGATGTCCTCAATGACCCTGCATGTGATTTGAATGTCGTAATACAACGATGAGTTGTCTAACTAAGTCTATGGTCTAGACACAACAGGGTTACTCCAGGGCGATGTCAATAGGAGCAGAGCAGGTGTTTAGGTGGCCAATAGGAGCAGAGCAGGTGTTTAGGTGGCCAATAGGAGCAGAGCAGGTGTTTAGGTGGCCAATAGGAGCAGAGCAGGTGTTTCGGTGGCCAATAGGAGCAGAGCAGGTGTTTAGGTGGCCAATAGGAGCAGAGCAGGTGTTTAGGTGGCCAATAGGAGCGGAGCAGAGACAGCGTTTACCTTTAATAATGATGTTTGTGAAGTGGCAGGTGTTGTTGTCTTCCTCCCACTCTCCCCTCCTTCCTTGCTTTCATCACGAGTACTGTTGTTATCTCTGTCTCCCTTCCATCCTTGCTTTCGTCACGAGTACTGTTGTTATCTCTGTCTCCCTTCCTTCCTTGCTTTCATCACGAGTACTGTTGTTATCTCTGTCTCCCTTCCTTCCTTGCTTTCATCACGAGTACTGTTGTTTTCTCTGTCTCCCTTCCTTCCTTGCTTTCATCACGAGTACTGTTGTTATCTCTGTCTCCCCTCCTTCCTTGCTTTCATCACGAGTACTGTTGTTATCTCTGTCTCCCCTCCTTCCTTGCTTTCATCACGAGTACTGTTGTTATCTCTGTCTCCCTTCCTCTCTTCTAGTGTTTCAGACAGTGGCAGTTCCCAGGGCCTGTCCCAGCCGTCCACCCAGACCACCCAGTACCTGAGAGCTGACACACCCAACAATGCCAGTGCTGTCACCAGTAAGACACACACACACACACACCAGCGCAGCTATGTACATGTCAACGCACACAAAAACACACAGAGAGAGAAAGAAACAGTAAGATCCTTCCCATTTACACACAGAAAATAACAGCATCCAATTAACATCTTATAGTATCCATTAGTGTCTTGTCCAGTAGCGCCTTGTCCAGTAGCGCCTTGTCCAGTAGCGCCTTGTCCAGTAGCGTCTTGTCCAGTAGCGTCTTGTCCAGTAGCGTCTTGTCCAGTAGCGTCTTGTCCAGTAGCGTCTTGTCCAGTAGCGCCTTGTCCAGTAGCGCCTTGTCCAGTAGCGTCTTGTCCAGTAGCGCCTTGTCCAGTAGCGCCTTGTCCAGTAGCGCCTTGTCCAGTAGCGCCTTGTCCAGTAGCGCCTTGTCCAGTAGCGCCTTGTCCAGTAGCGTCTTGTCCAGTAGCGTCTTGTCCAGTTTGCGTCTTGTCCAGTTTGCGTCTTGTCCAGTAACATCGTATAGTGTCCAGTAACATCGTATAGTGGTCCAGTAACATCGTATAGTGTCCAGTAACATCGTATAGTGTCCAGTAACATCGTATAGTGTCCAGTAACATCGTATAGTGTCCAGTAACATCGTATAGTGTCCAGTAACATCGTATAGTGTCCAGTAACATCGTATAGTATCCAGTAACATCGTACAGTTTTCCAGTAACATCGTATAGTGTCCAGTAACATCGTATAGTGTCCAGTAACATCGTATAGTGTCCAGTAACATCTTATAGTGTCCAGTAACATCGTATAGTGTCCAGTAACATCGTATAGTGTCCAGTAACATCGTATAGTATCCAGTAACATCGTATAGTGTCCAGTAACATCGTATAGTGTCCAGTAACATCGTATAGTGTCCAGTAACATCGTATAGTGTCCAGTAACATCGTATAGTGTCCAGTAACATCGTATAGTGTCCAGTAACATCGTATAGTGTCCAGTAACATCGTATAGTGTCCAGTACATCGTATAGTTCCAGTAACATCGTATAGTATCCAGTAACATCGTACAGTTTTCCAGTAACATCGTATAGTGTCCAGTAACATCGTATAGTATCCAGTAACATCGTATAGTATCCAGTAACATCGTATAGTGTCCAGTAACGTTTTATCCAGTAACATCGTACAGTATCCAGTAACATCGTACAGTATCCAGTAACATCGTATAGTATCCAGTAACATCGTATAGTACAGTACATCGTATTCCAGTAACATCGTATAGTATCCAGTAACATCGTATAGTGTCCAGTAACATCGTATAGTATCCAGTAACATCGTATAGTATCCAGTAACATCGTATAGTATCCAGTAACATCGTATAGTATCCAGTAACATCGTATAGTATCCAGTAACATCGTATAGTGTCCAGTAACATCGTATAGTATCCAGTAACATCGTATAGTATCCAGTAACATCGTATAGTATCCAGTAACATCGTATAGTGTCCAGTAACATCGTATAGTGTCCAGTAACATCGTATAGTGTCCAGTAACATCTTATAGTGTCCAGTAACATCGTATAGTGTCCAGTAACATCGTATAGTGTCCAGTAACATCGTATAGTATCCAGTAACATCGTATAGTATCCAGTAACATCGTATAGTGTCCAGTAACATCGTATAGTGTCCAGTAACATCGTATAGTGTCCAGTAACATCGTATAGTGTCCAGTAACATCGTATAGTGTCCAGTAACATCGTATAGTATCCAGTAACATCGTACAGTTTTCCAGTAACATCGTATAGTGTCCAGTAACATCGTATAGTATCCAGTAACATCGTATAGTATCCAGTAACATCGTATAGTGTCCAGTAACGTTTTATCCAGTAACATCGTACAGTATCCAGTAACATCGTATAGTATCCAGTAACATCGTATAGTATCCAGTAACATCGTATAGTATCCAGTAACATCGTATAGTATCCAGTAACATCAGTATCCAGTAACATCGTATAGTATCCAGTAACATCGTATAGTGTCCAGTAACATCGTATAGTGTCCAGTAACATCGTATAGTGTCCAGTAACATCGTATAGTGTCCAGTAACATCGTATAGTGTCCAGTAACATCGTATAGTGTCCAGTAACATCGTATAGTGTCCAGTAACATCGTATAGTGTCCAGTAACATCGTATAGTGTCCAGTAACATCGTATAGTGTCCAGTAACATCGTATAGTGCCCAGTAACATCGTATAGTGTCCAGTAACATCGTATAGTGTCCAGTAACATCGTATAGTGTCCAGTAACATCGTACAGTTTTCCAGTAACATCGTATAGTGTCCAGTAACATCGTATAGTATCCAGTAACATCGTATAGTGTCCAGTAACATCGTATAGTGTCCAGTAACGTTTTATCCAGTAACATCGTACAGTATCCAGTAACATCGTATAGTATCCAGTAACATCGTATAGTATCCAGTAACATCGTATAGTATCCAGTAACATCGTATAGTATCCAGTAACATCGTATAGTGTCCAGTAACATCGTATAGTATCCAGTAACATCGTATAGTATCCAGTAACATCGTATAGTATCCAGTAACATCGTATAGTATCCAGTAACATCGTATAGTATCCAGTACATCGTATAGTATCCATAACATCGTATAGTATCCAGTAACATCGTATAGTGTCCAGTAACATCGTATAGTGTCCAGTAACATCGTATAGTGTCCAGTAACATCGTATAGTGTCCAGTAACATCGTATAGTATCCAGTAACATCGTATAGTATCCAGTAACATCGTATAGTATCCAGTAACATCGTATAGTGTCCAGTAACATCGTATAGTGTCCAGTAACATCGTATAGTGTCCAGTAACATCGTATAGTGTCCAGTAACATCGTATAGTGTCCAGTAACATCGTATAGTATCCAGTAACATCGTATAGTATCCAGTAACATCGTATAGTGTCCAGTAACATCGTATAGTGTCCAGTAACATCGTATAGTGTCCAGTAACATCGTATAGTGTCCAGTAACATCGTATAGTGTCCCAGTAACATCGTATAGTGTCCAGTAACATCGTAATAGTGTCCAGTAACATCGTATAGTGTCCAGTAACATCGTATAGTGGTCCAGTAACATCGTATAGTGTCCAGTAACATCGTATAGTATCCAGTAACATCGTATAGTGTCCAGTAACATCGTATAGTGTCCAGTAACGTTTTATCCAGTAACATCGTACAGTATCCAGTAACATCGTATAGTATCCAGTAACATCGTATAGTATCCAGTAACATCGTATAGTATCCAGTAACATCGTATAGTATCCAGTAACATCGTATAGTGTCCAGTAACATCGTATAGTATCCAGTAACATCGATAGTATCCAGTAACATCGTATAGTATCCAGTAACATCGTATAGTATCCAGTAACATCGTATAGTATCCAGTAACACGTAATGTATCCAGTAACATCGTATAGTGTCCAGTAACATCGTATAGTGTCCAGTAACATCGTATAGTGTCCAGTAACATCGTATAGTGTCCAGTAACATCGTATAGTATCCAGTAACATCGTATAGTATCCAGTAACATCGTATAGTATCCAGTAACATCGTATAGTGTCCAGTAACATCGTATAGTGTCCAGTAACGTTTTATCCAGTAACATCGTACAGTATCCAGTAACATCGTATAGTATCCAGTAACATCGTATAGTATCCAGTAACATCGTATAGTATCCAGTAACATCGTATAGTATCCAGTAACATCGTATAGTGTCCAGTAACATCGTATAGTATCCAGTAACATCGTATAGTATCCAGTAACATCGTATAGTATCCAGTAACATCGTATAGTATCCAGTAACATCGTATAGTATCCAGTAACATCGTATAGTATCCAGTAACATCGTATAGTATCCAGTAACATCGTATAGTGTCCAGTAACATCGTATAGTGTCCAGTAACATCGTATAGTGTCCAGTAACATCGTATAGTGTCCAGTAACATCGTATAGTGTCCAGTAACATCGTATAGTGTCCAGTAACATCGTATAGTATCCAGTAACATCGTATAGTATCCGATAACGTCTTATCCAGTAACATCCACATAATTTTCCCACCTCATGATGCCATCTATTTTGTGAAGTGCACCAGTCCCTCCTGCAGCAAAGCACCCCCACAACATGATGCTGTCACCCCCGTGCTTCACAGTTGGGATGGTGTTCTTCGGCTTGCAAGCATCCCCCTTTTTCCTCCAAACATAACGATGGTCATTATGACCAAACTGTTCTATTTTTGTTTCATCAGACCAGAGGACATTTCTCCAAGAAGTACAAACTTTGTCCCCATGTGCAGTTGCAAACCGTAGTTTGGCTTATTTATTTATGGCAGTTTTGGAGCAGTGGCTTCTTCCTTGCTGAGCAGCCTTTCAGGTTATGTCGATATAGGACTCGTTTTACTGTGGATATAGATACTTTTGTACCGGTTTCCTCCAGCATCTTCACAAGGTCTTTTGCTGTTCTGTGATTGATTTGCAATTTTTTCACCAAAGTACGTTAATCTCTAGGAGTCAGAACGCGTCTCCTTCCTGAGCGGTATGACGGCTGCGTGTTTATGGTGTTTATACTTGCGTACTATTGGTTGTACAGATGAAGGTGGTACCTTCAGGCGTTTGGAAATTGCTCCCAAGGATGAACCAGACTTGTGGAGGTCTACAATTGTTTTCTGAGGTCTTGGCTGATTTCTTTTTGATTTTCCCATTATGTCAAGCAAAGAGGCACCAAGTTTGAAGGTAGGCCTTGAAATACATCCACAGGTACACCTCCAATTGACTCAAATGATGTCAATTAGCCTATCAGAAGCTTCTAAAGCCATGACATAATTTTCTGGAATTTTCCAAGCTGTTTAAAGGCACAGTCAACTTAGTGTATGTAAACTTCCGACCCACTGGAATTGTGATACAGTGAATTATAAGTGAAATAATCTGTCTGTAAACAATTGTTGGAAAAATGACTTAGTAGATGTCCTAACCGACTTGCCAAAACTATAGTTTCAAGGGAGGGTTCTGGTATAATGGTACATGGTCATATGTCTGTCTGTCTCTCTCTTCCTCCATTTCCTCCTCCTCCTCCCGACAGCCTGATCTACTGAGCTGCATTCCTCCACCAAACAAGATAATGTCTGTGATGGGGAATCATCTCATTAGCTAAACTGGTGTCTGACGGTTGGGATAAACAAGACAGGATTTCTGTGGCATCCAGGTCCTTAAATGGCAATCTATTCCCTATGTAGGGCACTACTTTCTACCATTCCTATGGGTCCTGCTCAGAAGTAGGGCTCTATAGAGAATTTGGTGCCATTTGGAACGCAGCCTCTGGGCCGGTGGGTTTACGGTCCGTCTGAACCGGTGGGTTTTCGGTCCGTCCGGGCCGGTGGGTTTTCGGGCCGGTGGGTTTACGGTCCGTCTGGGCCGGTGGGTTTACGGTCCATCTGGGCCGGTGGGTTTACGGTCCGTCGGGTTTACAGTCCGCCTGGCCCGGTGGGTTTACGGTCCGCCTGGCCCGGTCGGGTTTACGGTCCGCCTGGCCCGGTCGGGTTTACGGTCCGCCTGGCCCGGTGGGTTTACGGTCCGCCTGGCCCGGTCGGGTTTACGGTCCGCCTGGCCCGGTGGGTTTACGGTCCGTCTGGGCCGGTGGGTTTGCGGACCGTCTGGCCCGGTGGGTTTGCGGTCCGCCTGGCCCGGTCGGGTTTACGGTCCGCCTGGCCCGGTGGGTTTACGGTCCGCCTGGCCCGGTGGGTTTACGGACCGCCTGGGCCGGTGGGTTTACGGTCCGTCTGGGCCGGTGGGTTTGCGGTCCGTCTGGCCCGGTGGGTTTACGGTCCGCCTGGCCCGGTCGGGTTTACGGTCCGCCTGGCCCGGTGGGTTTACGGTCCGCCTGGCCCGGTGGGTTTACGGACCGCCTGGCCCGGTGGGTTTACGGTCCGCCTGGCCCGGTGGGTTTACGGTCCGCCTGGCCCGGTCGGGTTTACGGTCCGCCTGGCCCGGTGGGTTTACGGTCCGTCTGGGCCGGTGGGTTTGCGGACCGTCTGGCCCGGTGGGTTTGCGGTCCGCCTGGCCCGGTCGGGTTTACGGTCCGCCTGGCCCGGTGGGTTTACGGTCCGCCTGGCCCGGTGGGTTTACGGACCGCCTGGGCCGGTGGGTTTACGGTCCGTCTGGGCCGGTGGGTTTGCGGTCCGTCTGGCCCGGTGGGTTTACGGTCCGCCTGGCCCGGTCGGGTTTACGGTCCGCCTGGCCCGGTGGGTTTACGGTCCGCCTGGCCCGGTGGGTTTACGGACCGCCTGGCCCGGTGGGTTTACGGTGTGCCTGGCCCGGTGGGTTTACGGTCCGCCTGGCCCGGTGGGTTTACGATCTGCCTGGCCCGGTGGGTTTACGGTCCGCCTGGCCCGGTGGGTTTACGGTCCGCCTGGCCCGGTGCGTTTACGGTCCGTCCGGTGGGTTTACGGTCCGTCTGGGCCGGTGGGTTTACGGTCCGTCTGGGCCGGTGGGTTTGCGGTCCGTCTGGCCCGGTGGGTTTGCGGTCCGTCTGGGTTTGCGGTCTGTCTGGCCCGGTGGGTTTGCGGTCCGTCTGGCCCGGTGGGTTTGCGGTCCGTCTGGGTTTGCGGTCTGTCTGGCCCGGTGGGTTTGCGGTCCGTCTGGGCCGGTGGGTTTACGGTCCGTCTAGGCCGGTGGGTTTACGGTCCCTCTGGCCCGGTGGGTTTACGGTCCATCTGGCCCGGTGCGTTTTGGTCCGTCCGGTGGGTTTACGGTCCGTCTGGCCCTGTGGGCTTGCGGTCCGTCTGGCCCGGTGGGTTTGCGGTCTGTCTGGCCCGGTGGGTTTGCGGTCTGTCTGGCCCGTCCGGTGGGTTTGCGGTCCGTCTGGTGGGTTTACGGTCCGTCTGGTGGGTTTACGGTCTGTCTGGCCCGGTGGGTTTGCGGTCTGTCTGGCCCGTCTGGTGGGTTTACGGTCCGTCTGGTGGGTTTACGGTCCGTCCGGTGGGTTTACGGTCCGTCTGGGCCGGTGGGTTTACGGTCCGTCTGGGCCGGTGGGTTTGCGGTCCGTCTGGGCCGGTGGGTTTGCGGTCCGTCTGGCCCGGTGGGTTTGCGGTCCGTCTGGCCCGGTGGGTTTGCGGTCCGTCTGGGCCGGTGGGTTTGCGGTCCGTCTTGGCCGGTGGGTTTACAGTCCTTCTGGCCCGGTGGGTTTACGGTCCCTCTGGCCCGGTGCGTTTTGGTCCGTCCGGTGGGTTTACGGTCCGTCTGGGCCGGTGGGTTTACGGTCCGTCTGGCCCGGTGGGTTTACGGTCCGTCCGGTGGGTTTACGGTCCGTCTGGGCCGGTGGGTTTACGGTCCGTCTGGGCCGGTGGGTTTACGGTCCGTCCGGTGGGTTTACGGTCCGTCTGGGCCGGTGGGTTTACGGTCCGTCTGGCCCGGTGGGTTTACGGTCCCTCTGGCCCGGTGGGTTTACGGTCCCTCTGGCCCGGTGGGTTTACGGTCCCTCTGGCCCGGTGGGTTTACGGTCCCTCTGGCCCGGTGGGTTTACGGTCCCTCTGGCCCGGTGCGTTTACGGTCCGTCCGGTGGATTTAAGGTCCGTCTGGGCCGGTGGGTTTACGGTCTCTCTGGCCCGGTGGGTTTACGGTCCCTCTGGCCCGGTGCGTTTACGGTCCGTCTGGCCCGGTGGGTTTACGGTCCGTCTGGCCCGGTGGGTTTACGGTCCGTCTGGCCCGGTCGGTTTACGCTCCGTCTGGGCCGGTGGGTTTACGGCCCCTCTGGCCCGGTGGGTTTACGGTCCCTCTGGCCCGGTGCGTTTACGGTCCGTCTGGGCCGGTGGGTTTTACGGTCCGTCTGGCCCGGTGGGCTTGCGGTCCGTCTGGCCCGGTGGGGTTGCGGTCTGTCTGGCCCGGTGGGTTTGCGGTCTGTCTGGCCCGTCCGGTGGGTTTGCGGTCCGTCTGGTGGGTTAACGGTCCGTCTGGTGGGTTTACGGTCCCTCTGGCCCGGTGGGCTTGCGGTCCGTCTGGCCCGGTGGGTTTGCGGTCTGTCTGGCCCGGTGGGTTTGCGGTCTGTCTGGCCCGTCCGGTGGGTTTACGGTCCGTCCGGTGGGTTTACGGTCCGTCCGGTGGGTTTACGGTCCGTCTGGGCCGGTGGGTTTGCGGTCCGTCTGGCCCGGTGGGTTTGCGGTCCGTCTGGCCCGGTGGGTTTGCGGTCCGTCTGGCCCGTCCGGTGGGTTTGCGGTCCGTCTGGTGGGTTTACGGTCCGTCTGGGCCGATGGGTTTGTGGTCCGTCTGGCCCGGTGGGTTTACGGTCCGTCTGGGCCGGTGGGTTTACGGTCCGTCCGGTGGGTTTACGGTCCGTCTGGGCCGGCGGGTTTAAGGTCCGTCTGGCCCGGCGGGTTTAAGGTCCGTCTGGCCCGGTGGGTTTAAGGTCTGTCTGGCCCGGTGGGTTTGCGGTCCGTCTGGCCCGGTGGGTTTGCGGTCTGTCTGGCCCGGTGGGTTTGCGGTCTGTCTGGCCCGGTGGGTTTGTGGTCCGTCTGGGCCGGTGGGTTTGTGGTCCGTCTGGGCCGGTGGGTTTACGGTCCGTCTAGGCCGGTGGGTTTACGGTCCCTCTGGCCCGGTGGGTTTACGGTCCCTCTGGCCCGGTGCGTTTTGGTCCGTCCGGTGGGTTTACGGTCCGTCTGGCCCGGTGGGTTTACGGTCCGTCCGGTGCGTTTACGGTCCGTCTGGGCCGGTGGGTTTACGGTCCGTCTGGGCCGGTGGGTTTACGGTCCGTCTGCGCCGGTGGGTTTACGGTCCCTCTGGCCCGGTGGGGTTACGGTCCGTCTGGCCCGGTGGGTTTACGGTCCCTCTGGCCCGGTGGGTTTACGGTCCCTCTGGCCCGGTGGGTTTACGGTCCCTCTGGCCCGGTGGGTTTACGGTCCCTCTGGCCCGGTGGGTTTACGGTCCCTCTGGCCCGGTGCGTTTACGGTCCGTCCGGTGGGTTTACGGTCCGTCTCGCCCGATGGGCTTGCGGTCTGTCTGGCCCGGTGGGTTTGCGGTCTGTCTGGCCTGTCCGGTGGGTTTGCGGTCCGTCTGGCCCGGTGGGCTTGCGGTCCGTCTGGCCCGGTGGGTTTGCGGTCTGTCTGGCCCGGTGGGTTTGCGGTCTGTCTGGCCCGTCCGGTGGGTTTGCGGTCCGTCTGGTGGGTTTACGGTCCGTCTGGTGGGTTTACGGTCCGTCCGGTGGGTTTACGGTCCGTCTGGGCCGGTGGGTTGGCGGTCCGTCTGGCCCGGTGGGTTTGCGGGCCCTCTGGCCCGGTGGGTTTGCGGACCCTCTAGCCCGGTGGGTTTGCGGGCCGCCTGGCCCGGTGGGTTTGCGGTCCGTCTGGCCCGGTGGGTTTACTGTCCGTCCGGTGGGTTTACGGTCTGTCTGGCCCGGTGGATTTACGGTCCGCCTGGCCCGGTGGGTTTACGGTCCGCCTGGCCCGGTGGGTTTACGGTCCGCCTGGCTCGGTGGGTTTACGGTCCGTCTGAGCCGGTTGGTTTACGGTCCGCCTGGCCCGGTGGGTTTACGGTCCGCCTGGCCCGGTGGGTTTACGGTCCGCCTGGCCCGGTTGCTTTACGGTCCGCCTGGCCCGGTGGGTTTACGGTCCGCCTGGCCCGGTGGGTTTACGGTCCCTCTGGCCCGGTGCGTTTACGGTCCGTCTGGTCCGGTGGGTTTACGGTCCGTCTCGCCCGATGGGCTTGCGGTCTGTCTGGCCCGGTGGGTTTGCGGTCTGTCTGGCCTGTCCGGTGGGTTTGCGGTCTGTCTGGCCCGTCCGGTGGGTTTAGGGTCCGTCTGGGCCGGCGGGTTTAAGGTCCGTCTGGCCCGGTGGGTTTAAGGTCCGTCTGGCCCGGTGGGTTTAAGGTCCGTCTGGCCCGGTGGGTTTGCGGTCCGTCTGGCCCGGTGGGTTTGCGGTCCGTCTGGCCCGGTGGGTTTGCGGTCCGTCTGGCCCGGTGGGTTTGCGGTCCGTCTGGCCCGGTGGGTTTGCGGTCCGTCTGGCCCGGTGGGTTTGCGGTCCGTCGGCGCCGGTGGGTTTACGGTCCGTCTGGGCCGGTGGGTTTACGGTCCGTCTGGGCCGATGGGTTTACGGTCCCTCTGGCCCGGTGGGTTTACGGTCCCTCTGGCCCGGTGGGTTTACGGTCCCTCTGGCCCGGTGGGTTTACGGTCCCTCTGGCCCGGTGGGTTTACGGTCCGCCTGGCCCGGAGGGTTTACGGTCCGCCTGGCCCGGTGGGTTTACGGTCTGTCCGGTGGATTTACGGTCCGTCTGGGCCGGTGGGTTTAAGGTCCGTCTGGCCCGGTGGGTTTGCGGTCCGTCTGGCCCGGTGGGTTTGCGGTCCGTCTGGCCCGGTGGGTTTGCGGTCTGTCTGGCCCGTCCGGTGGGTTTGCGGTCTGTCTGGCCCGTCCGGTGGGTTTGCGGTCCGTCTGGCCCGTCCGGTGGGTTTGCGGTCCGTCTGGCCCGGTGGGTTTGCGGGCCGTCTGGCCCGGTGGGTTTGCGGTCCGTCTGGCCCGGTGGGTTTAAGGTCCTTTTGGCCCGGTGGGTTTGCGGTCCGTCTGGCCCGGTGCGTTTACGGTCCGTCTGGTGGGTTTACGGTCCGTCTGGCCCGGTGGGCTTGCGGTCCGTCTGGCCCGGTGGGTTTGCGGTCTGTCTGGCCCGTCCGGTGGGTTTGCGGTCCGTCTGGTGGGTTTACGGTCCGTCTGGTGGGTTTACGGTCCATCCGGTGGGTTTACGGTCCGTCCGGTGGGTTTACGGTCCGTCTGGGCCGGTGGGTTTGCGGTCCGTCTGGCCCGGTGGGTTTGCGGTCCGTCAGCGCCGGTGGGTTTATGGTCCGACTGGCCCGGTGGGTTTACTGTCCGACTGGTGGGTTTACGGTCCGTCTGGTGGGTTTACGGTCCGTTTGCGGTCCGTCTGGCCCGGTGGGTTTGCGGTCCGTCTGGCCCGGTGGGTTTGCGGTCCGTCAGCGCCGGTGGGTTTATGGTCCGACTGGCCCGGTCGGTTTACGGTCCGACTGGTGGGTTTACTGTCCGACTGGTGGGTTTACGGTCCGACTGGTGGGTTTACGGTCCGTCTGGTGGGTTTGCGGTCCGTCAGCGCCGGTGTGTTTACGGTCCGACTGGTGGGTTTACGGTCCGTCTGGTGGGTTTACGGTCCGTCAGCGCCGGTGGGTTTACGGTCCGTCTGGCCTGGTGGGTTTACGGTCCGTCAGCGCCGGTGGGTTTACGGTCCGTCTGGCCCGGTGGGTTTACGGTCTGACTGGTGGGTTTACGGTCCGTCAGCGCCGGTGGGTTTACGGTCCGTCTGGCCTGGTGGGTTTACGGTCCGTCAGCGCCGGTGGGTTTACGGTCCGTCTGGCCCGGTGGGTTTACGGTCTGACTGGTGGGTTTACGGTCCGACTGGTGGGTTTACGGTCCGTCTGGCCCGGTGGGTTTACGGTCCGTCTGGCCCGGTGGGTTTACGGTCCGACTGGTGGGTTTACGGTCCGTCTGGTGGGTTTACGGTCCGTCTGGTGGGTTTACGGTCCATTTGTCTTGTACTCTAAACATATCTCAGATGAGATGGTGGATTTGGGGTAGTAGTACAATTCTCTATTGTAGTAATATCTGCTGCTAGGAGGGAGGAGCCAGGGTGCTCTCTGATATCCTGATTTTGTGTTAGTAGTAGTAGTGTAGTTATGAACCATTCGGATCAGGAGATACTCCTCTCTTCTCACGTTCTACTCAAAACCTCTTGGATGAGGTCGGAGCAGAGCGACAGCGTGAGGCAAATGGTGGTCACACCTAACCCTAACCCTAACCCTTTGTTTTTAAGTATCTGTGACCAGTCTGTATTCCCAGTCATGTGAAATCCATAGATTAGGGCCGAATGAATGTATGTAAATTGACTGATTTCCTGATATGAACTGGAACTCAGTAAAATTGTTGCATGATTTGATTTGATTTGATTGATTTTATATTGTGATTTGGCGCATGTGATTTGGCGCATGTGATTTGGCGCATGTGATAAGTAACATTTGATTTGACAGTGGATGTGAGGACTCAATTCGTTATTTTACAATTTAGACTCCAGCAGGGGTCAGTGTTGTGATTTTAGTCAGACAGTATAATGGTGGCTCTAACAAAAACACTTCCAATTTTCCTGCCTGGCAGCTGATCCAGGGTACTGGTGGTAGAGGGAGAGCTGATCCAGGGTACTGGTGGTAGAGGGAGCTGATCCAGGGTACTGGTGGTAGAGAGGGTGCTGATCCAGGGTACTGGTGGTAGAGAGGGATGCTGATCCAGGATACTGGTGGTAGAGAGGGAGCTGATCCAGGGTACTGGTGGTAGAGAGGGGGGGGGGCTGATCCAGGGCACTGGTGGTAGAGAGGGGGCTGATCCAGGGTACAGGTGGTAGAGAGGGATGCTGATCCAGGGTCCTGGTGGTAGAGAGAGGGCTGATCCAGGGTACTGGTGGTAGAGAGGGGGGTGCTGATCCAGGGTACTGGTGGTAGAGAGGGGGCTGATCCAGGGTCCTGGTGGTAGAGAGGGGGCTGATCCAGGGTCCTGGTGGTAGAGAGAGAGCTGATCCAGGGTACTGGTGGTAGAGAGGGGGGTGCTGATCCAGGGTACTGGTTTGCGGTCCGTCTGGCCCGGTGGGTTTACGGTCCGTCCGGTGGGTTTACGGCCCGTCCGGTGGGTTTACGGTCCGTCTGGGCCGGCGGGTTTAAGGTCCGTCTGGCCCGGTGGGTTTAAGGTCCGTCTGGCCCGGTGGGTTTAAGGTCCGTCTGGCCCGGTGCGTTTACGGTCCGTCTGGTGGGTTTACGGTCCGTCTGGCCCGGTGGGTTTGCGGTCCGTCTGGCCCGGTGGGTTTGCGGTCCGTCAGCGCCGGTGGGTTTATGGTCCGACTGGCCCGGTGGGTTTACGGTCCGACTGGTGGGTTTACTGTCCGACTGGTGGGTTTACGGTCCGTCTGGTGGGTTTACGGTCCGTCTGGTGGGTTTGCGGTCCGTCAGCGCCGGTGTGTTTACGGTCCGACTGGTGGGTTTACGGTCCGTCTGGTGGGTTTACGGTCCGTCAGCGCCGGTGGGTTTACGGTCCGTCTGGCCCGGTGGGTTTACGGTCCGTCTGGCCCGGTGGGTTTACGGTCCGTCTGGCCCGGTGGGTTTACGGTCTGACTGGTGGGTTTACGGTCCGACTGGTGGGTTTACGGTCCGTCTGGCCCGGTGGGTTTATGGTCCGACTGGTGGGTTTACGGTCCGACTGGTGGGTTTACGGTCCGTCTGGTGGGTTTACGGTCCATTTGTCTTGTACTCTAAACATATCTGAGATGAGATGGTGGATTTGGGGTAGTAGTACAATTCTCTATTGTAGTAATATCTGCTGCTAGGAGGGAGGAGCCAGGGTGCTCTCTGATATCCAGATTTTGTGTTAGTAGTAGTAGTGTAGTTATGAACCATTCGGATCAGGAGATACTCCTCTCTTCTCACGTTCTACTCAAAACCTCTTGGATGAGGTCGGAGCAGAGCGACAGCGTGAGGCAAATGGTGGTCACACCTAACCCTAACCCTAACCCTTTGTTTTTAAGTATCTGTGACCAGTCTGTATTCCCAGTCATGTGAAATCCATAGATTAGGGCCGAATGAATGTATGTAAATTGACAGATTTCCTGATATGAACTGGAACTCAGTAAAATTGTTGCATGATTTGATTTGATTTGATTGATTTTATATTGTGATTTGGCGCATGTGATTTGGCGCATGTGATTTGGCGCATGTGATAAGTAACATTTGATTTGACAGTGGATGTGAGGACTCAATTCGTTATTTTACAATTTAGACTCCAGCAGGGGTCAGTGTTGTGATTTTAGTCAGACAGTATAATGGTGGCTCTAACAAAAACACTTCCAATTTTCCTGCCTGGCAGCTGATCCAGGGTACTGGTGGTAGAGGGAGAGCTGATCCAGGGTACTGGTGGTAGAGGGAGCTGATCCAGGGTACTGGTGGTAGAGAGGGTGCTGATCCAGGGTACTGGTGGTAGAGAGGGATGCTGATCCAGGATACTGGTGGTAGAGAGGGAGCTGATCCAGGGTACTGGTGGTAGAGAGGGGGGGGGCTGATCCAGGGCACTGGTGGTAGAGAGGGGGCTGATCCAGGGTACAGGTGGTAGAGAGGGATGCTGATCCAGGGTCCTGGTGGTAGAGAGAGGGCTGATCCAGGGTACTGGTGGTAGAGAGGGGGGTGCTGATCCAGGGTACTGGTGGTAGAGAGGGGGCTGATCCAGGGTCCTGGTGGTAGAGAGGGGGCTGATCCAGGGTCCTGGTGGTAGAGAGAGAGCTGATCCAGGGTACTGGTGGTAGAGAGGGGGGTGCTGATCCAGGGTACTGGTGGGTAAATGTATTGTCCAACAGGAGAGTTGACCGAGTCACTTTTCAATACACATTGGGGATCAATGAAAAACCTACCTACTTTTTGGTTTGGATGGAGTATTATATCGCCATTATTTTCCACTTGAATCCATAAATGTCTATCCACACCACCATTTCCATTCATTCTATTAGACCAGAGGTGTCAAACTCATTCTATAGAGGGCCGAGTGTCTGCAGTTCTTCGGTTTTTCCTTTAAATTCCTTCCTTACTGAGACCTAGACGACCAGGTGAGGGGAGTTCCTTACTGAGACCTAGACGACCAGGTGAGGAGAGTTCCTTACTGAGACCTAGACGACCAGGTGAGGGGAGTTTCTTACTGAGACAACCAGGTGAGGAGAGTTCCTTACTGAGACCTAGACGACCAGGTGAGGGGAGTTCCTTACTGAGACAACCAGGTGAGGGGAGTTCCTTACTGAGACCTAGACAACCAGGTGAGGGGAGTTCCTTACTGAGACCTAGTCAACCAGGTGAGGGGAGTTCCTTACTGAGACATAGACGACCAGGTGAGGGGAGTTCCTTACTGAGACCTAGACGACCAGGTGAGGGGAGTTCCTTACTGAGACCTAGACAACCAGGTGAGGGGAGTTCCTTACTGAGACCTAGACAACCAGGTGAGGGGAGTTCCTTACTGAGACCTAGACCACCAGGTGAGGGGAGTTCCTTACTGAGACCTAGACGACCAGGTGAGGGGAGTTCCTTACTGAGACCTAGACGACCAGGTGAGGGGAGTTCCTTACTGAGACCTAGATGACCAGGTGAGGGGAGTTCCTTACTGAGACCTAGACGACCAGGTGAGCGGAGTTATTTATTAATTAGTGACCTTAATTCATCAGTCAAGTACAAGGGAGGAGTGAAAACCCTCAGATACTCTACCCTCCGTGGAATGAGGTTAACACGTGTATCATACTGTCTTACACAGTGGTGTAAGACCTAGACGACCAGGTGTGTTAGTTATATGTACACTGTGGCCATCTTGTGGCTGTGTCCTCATACTGCACATCATTGTCTTGTGGCTGCTGCTTCAATGATACCATTCACCACCAGCCATTTACCCAGCCCCTTATTCACCTCAATCTCTCTCTGTCTCCCTCTCTCTCCAACCCTCCTTTCTCTCTCTCCCTTTCTCACCCCTCTCCGTCCGTCCGTCCCTCCCTCTCTCTCGCTCTCCAATCCTTCCTCTCTCCCTCTCTCTCTGACCCTTCCTCTCTCCCTACCTCCCCCTGACCCTTCCTCTCTCCCTACCTCCCTCTCTCTCTCATCCTCCGTCCGTCCCTCCCTCTCTCTCTCCAACCTTTCCTCTCTCCCTACTTCCCTCTCTCTCTCATCCTCCGTCTGTCCCTCCCTCTCTCTCTCTCTCTCTCCAACCCTTCCTCTCTCCCTACCTCGCTCTCTCTCTCATCCTCCGTCCGTCCCTCCCTCTCTCTCTCTCCAACCCTTCCTCTCCCTACCTCCCTCTCTCTCATCCTCCCTCCGTCCGTCCGTCCCTCCCTCTCTCTCTCTCTCTCTCTCTCTCTCTCTCTCTCTCTCTCTCTCTCTCTCTCTCTCTCTCTCTCTCTCTCTCTCTCTCTCGCCCTCCCTCTATCCCCCTGTCCTCTCACCATCAGACCATCACCCTGGCACTGCACCCATTCTCCAGCTTGCTGCCGCCACCTTCCCAAACCCTGGTGCCCCCGTCCATGAAACCAGAAGTAAGTCCACGTGTGGTCCATTCCAGTCTTATCATGGGGTCCACCTGTTCACTTGCTACATACCTGTTCACCTGCTACATACCTGTTCACCTGCTACTAACCACCTCACTCATTCATTCCCATGTTGATTTGCCATCTAGTCACGCTGTAGACCTACTTCCACAGTGACTGGGTAGCTTGTCCAGCTACACGACTGAGTCAACTGGGTAGCAATCCAGCTACATGACTGAGTGGACTGGGTAGCTTGTCCAGCTACATGACTGAGTGGACTGGGTAGCTAGTCCAGCCCACATGACTAAATGAACTGGGTAGCTTGTCCATCCCACATGACTAAATGAACTGGGTAGCTAGTCCAGCTACATGACTAAATGAACTGAGTAGCTAGTCCATCCCACATGACTAAATGAACTGGGTAGCTAGTCCAGCCCACATGACTAAATGAACTGGGTAGCTAGTCCATCTCACATGACTAAATGAACTGGGTAGCTAGTCCATCCCACATGACTAAATGAATTGGGTAGCTAGTGCATCCCACATGACTAAATAAGCTGGGTAGCTAGTCCAGCCCACATGACTAAATGAACTGGGTAGCTAGTCCATCCCACATGACTAAATGAACTGGGTAGCTAGTCCAGCTACATGACTAAATGAACTGGGTAGCTAGTCCAGCCCACATGACTAAATGAACTGGGTAGCTAGTCCATCCCACATGACTAAATGAACTGGGTAGCTAGTCCAGCTACATGACTAAATGAACTGGGTAGCTAGTCCAGCTACATGACTAAATGAACTGGGTAGCTAGTCCAGCCCACATGCCTAAATGAACTGGGTAGCTAGTCCATCCCACATGACTAAATGAACTGGGTAGCTAGTCCAGCCCATATGCCTAAATGAACTGGGTAGCTAGTCCAGCCCACATGACTAAGTGAACTGGGTAGCTAGTCCAGCCCACATGACTAAATGAACTGGGTAGCTAGTCCATCCTACATGACTAAATGAACTGGGTAGCTAGTCCAGCTACATGACTAAATGAACTGGGTAGCTAGTCCAGCCCACATGCCTAAATGAACTGGGTAGCTAGTCCATCCCACATGACTAAATGAACTGGGTAGCTAGTCCAGCCCACATGCCTAAATGAACTGGGTAGTTAGTCCAACCCACATGCCTAAATGAACTGGGTAGCTAGTCCAGCCCACATGAGTAAGTGAACTGGGTAGCTAGTCCATCCCACATGACTAAATGAACTGGGTAGCTAGTCCATCCCACATGACTAAATGAACTGGGTAGCTAGTCCAGCCCACATGACTAAATGAACTGGGTAGCTAGTCCAGCCCACATGCCTAAATGAACTGGGTAGCTAGTCCAGCCCACATGCCTAAATGAACTGGGTAGCTAGTTCAGCCCACATGACTAAGTGAACTGGGTAGCTAGTCCATCCCACATGACTAAATTAACTGGGTAGCTAGTCCAGCCCACATGCCTAAATGAACTGGGTAGCTAGTCCAGCCCACATGCCTAAATGAACTGGGTAGCTAGTCCAGCCCACATGACTAAATGAACTGGGTAGCTAGTCCAGCTACATGACTAAATGAACTGGGTAGCTAGTCCATCCCACATGACTAAATGAACTGGGTAGCTAGTCCATCCCACATGACTAAATGAACTGGGTAGCTAGTCCATCCCACATGACTAAATGAACTGGGTAGCTAGTCCATCCCACATGACTAAATGAACTGGGTAGCTAGTCCATCCCACATGACTAAATGAACTGGGTAGCTAGTACATCCCACATGACTAAATGAACTGGGTAGCTAGTCCAGCCCACATGACTAAATTAACTGGGTAGCTAGTCCAGCCCACATGACTAAATGAACTGGGTAGCTAGTCCAGCCCACATGCCTAAATGAACTGGGTAGCTAGTCCAGCTACATGACTAAATGAACTGGGTAGCTAGTCCATCCCACATGACTAAATGAACTGGGTAGCTAGTCCAGCCCACATGACTAAATGAACTGGGTAGCTAGTCCATCCCACATGACTAAATGAACTGGGTAGCTAGTCCAGCTACATGACTAAATGAACTGGGTAGCTAGCCCAGCCCACATGACTGATGCTGTTATTCGCTGCATACAGTCAATTCACTAACAGTGCTTAGCTCTTCTACCGTTCGGTATGTGTGTTTGATTGAATCAATCTTGCTGTGCAGTTTCTCTCTCTCACAGACAGACAGGTGTTCCAAGGTTTTGTGCAGTTTAGTGTTCTCCGTTTTCCCACTAGGGGGCAGCAACTCTTTGTATAATACTAAAGGCTGCTCACACCAACACCTATATCTCAGAATACATGACAGAAAATATGCTACTTATGGTTTTCTCTATTCTATATTTACGTTATAATAATACATTACATTTAACACCTACTCATTCAAGGTTTCTTCTTTTATTTTGACTATTTTCTACATTGTAGAATAATAGTAAAGACATCAAAACTATGAAATAAAACATATGGAATCATGTAGTAACCAAACAAAGTGTTAAACCAATCCAAATATAGTTTAGATTCTTCAAAGTTGCCACCCTTTGCCTTGATGCCAGCTTTGCACTCTCTTGGCATTCTCTCAACCAGCGTCACCTGGAATGCTTTTCCAACAGTCTTGAAGGAGTTCCCACATATGCTGAGCACTTTTTGACTACTTTTCCTTCCTGCTGCGGTCCAACTCATCCCAAACCATCTCAATTAAGTTGAGGTCGGGTGATTGTGGAGGCCAGGTCATCTGATGCAGCACTCCAACACTCTCCTGCTTGGTCAAAGAGCCGTTACACAGCCTGGAGGTGTGTTGGGTCATTGTCTTGTTGGAAAACAAATGATTGTCCCACTAAGCGCAACACAGATGTGAAGGTGTATCGCTGCAGAGGTAGCCATGCTGGTAGCCATGCTGGTAGCCATGCTGGTAGCCATGCTGGTAGCCATGCTGGTAGCCATGCTGGTAGCCATGCTGGTAGCCATGCTGGTAGCCATGCTGGTTAAGTGTGCCTTGAATTCTAAATAAATCACAGACAGTGTCACCAGCAAAGCACCATCACACCACCTCCTCCATGCTTCACGGTAGGAACCACACATGCAGAGAGCATCCGTTCACCTTCTCCCCATCGAACAAAGACATGGCGGTTGTTGTGGCTTCTTTGTAGCAAATCGACCTGAATCACACAGTCTCTTCTGAACAGTTGATGTTGAGATGTACTCTGTGAAGCATTTATTTGGGTCTTCCTCTCCTGTGGCAGTCCTCATGAGAGCCAGTTTCATCATAGGGCAGCAGGGTAGCCTAGTGGTTAGTGTTGGACTAGTTCAAATCCCCGAGCTGACAAGATACAAATCTGTCGTTCTGCCCCTGAACAGGCACGAATGTGTTCTTAACTGACTTGGTTAAATAAAGGTAAAATAAAAAAATTGTGCTTGATGGTTCTTGTGACTGCACTTGAAGATACTTGAAGATAATTTAAACGTTTTTGACATTTTCCACATTGACTGACCTTCATGTCTAAAGTAATGATAGACTGTCATTTCTCTTTTCTTATTTGAGCTGTACTTGTCATATTATGGACTTGGTCTTTTACCAAATAAGGCTTCTGTTATACCCCCCCCCATCCTTGTCACAACACAACGGATTGGCTCAAACGCATTAAGAAGGAAAGAAATTCCACAAATTAACTTTTAACAAGGCACACCTGTTAATTTGAATGCAATCCAGGTGACTACCTCATGAAGCTGGTTGAGAGAATGCCAAGAGTGTGCAAAGCTGTCATCAAGGCAAAGGGTGGCTACTTTGAAGAATCTCAAATCAAATGTATTTTGATATGTTTAACACTGTTTTGGTTACTACATGATTCCATATTTGTTATTTCATAGTGTTGATATCTTCATTTTTATTCTACAATGTAGAAAAATGTAAAAAATAAATACTCTTGAATCAAACTTTTGACTACTGTACATAGGCACAGACACACACGATAACATGGATTTTGTATTTCAGATATGTGGTAGTGGAGTAGTGGCCTGAGTGTGTTATGAGATCCATAATAAACCCCAGGAAGAGTAGCTGCTGCCTTGACATGAACTAATGGGGATCCATAATAAACCCCAGGAAGAGTAGCTGCTGCCTTGGCAGGAACTAATGGGGATCCATAATAAACCCCAGGAAGAGTAGCTGCTGCCTTGACAGGAACTAATGGGGATCCATAATAAACCCCAGGAAGAGTAGCTGCTGCCTTGGCAGGAACTAATGGGGATCCATAATAAACCCCAGGAAGAGTAGCTGCTGCCTTGACAGGAACTAATGGGGATCCATAATAAACCCCAGGAAGAGTAGCTGCTGCCTTGACAGGAACTAATGGGGATCCATAATAAACCCCAGGAAGATTAGCTGCTGCCTTGACATGAACTAATGGGGATCCATAATAAACCCCAGGAAGAGTAGCTGCTGCCTTGACAGGAACTAATGGGGATCCATAATAAACCCCAGGAAGAGTAGCTTTTGCCTTGGCAGGAACTAATGGGGATCCATAATAAACCCCCAGGAAGAGTAGCTGCTGCCTTGACAGGAACTAATGGGGATCCATAATAAACCCCAGGAAGAGTAGCTGCTGCCAAGGCAGGAACTAATGCGGATCCATAATAAACCCCAGGAAGAGTAGCTGCTGCCAAGGCAGCAATCGCAATCCATAATAAATATAAGTCCATTCAAGGCTTTAAATACAAGCATGAGGATTTTGATGTGGATCCTGTAGTTGACCAGTAGCCAGTGGCGTTGGGCCAGGATCAGCTCTGTGGTCTAACTTCTTGGTCCTGGTCAGGACCCTGGCAGTGTTGTTGTGGATTAGTTGAAGCCTCTGTATATAATTAAGACACATACCAAGCCTGTGATTGAGGTTCTTGAAGTTCATCAAGCATTTCGTTGGGCTCGTCCTATATCAAGGCTACTCAACTCTTATCCTACGAGGTCCGGAGACTGCTGTTTTTTTGTTCTACCTGATAATTAATATCACCCACCTGGTGTCCCAGGTCTAAACCAGTCCCTGATTAGAGGGGAATGCGAGTGTAGCATTTCGCTACACTCGCATTAACATCTGCTAACCATGTGTATGTGACAAATAAAATTTGATTTGATTTAAATCAGGCCCTGATTAGAGGGGAATCACCCACCTGCTGTTCCAGGTCTAAACCAGTCCCTGATTAGAGGGGAATCACCCACCTGGTGTCCCAGGTCTAAATCAGACCCTGATTAGAGGGGAATCACCCACCTGGTGTCCCAGGTCTAAACCAGTCCCTGATTAGAGGGGAATCACCCACCTGGTGTCCCAGGTCTAAACCAGTCCCTGATTAGAGGGGAATCACCCACCTGGTGTCCCAGGTCTAAACCAGTCCCTGATTAGAGGGGAATCACCTACCTGGTGTCCCAGGTCTAAATCAGACCCTGATTAGAGGGGAATCACCCACCTGGTGTCCCAGGTCTAAACCAGTCCCTAATTAGAGGGGAATCACCCACCTGGTGTCCCAGGTCTAAACCAGTCCCTGATTAGAGGGGAATCACCCACCTGGTGTCCCAGGTCTAAACCAGTCCCTGATTAGAGGGGAATCACCCACCTGGTGTCCCAGTTCTAAATCTGTCCCTGATTAGAGGGGAATCACCCACCTGGTGTCCCAGGTCTAAACCAGTCCCCGATTAGAGGGGAATCACCCACCTGGTGTCCCAGGTCTAAACCAGTCCCTGATTAGAGGGGAATCACCCACCTGGTGTCCCAGTTCTAAATCAGTCCCTGATTAGAGGGGAATCACCCACCTGGTGTCCCAGGTCTAAACCAGTCCCTGATTAGAGGGGAATCACCCACCTGGTGTCCCAGGTCTAAACCAGTCCCTGGTTAGAGGGGAATCACCCACCTGGTGTCCCAGGTCTAAACCAGTCCCTGGTTAGAGGGGAATCACCCACCTGGTGTCCCAGGTCTAAACCAGTCCCTGATTAGAGGGGAATCACCCACCTGGTGTCCCAGGTCTAAACCAGTCCCTGATTAGAGGGGAATCACCCACCTGGTGTCCCAGGTCTAAATCAGTCCCTGATTAGAGGGGAATCACCTACCTGGTGTCCCAGGTCTAAACCAGTCCCTGATTCGAGGGGAATCACCTACCTGGTGTCCCAGGTCTAAACCAGTCCCTGATCAGAGGGGAATCACGCACCTGGTGTCCCAGGTCTAAACCAGACCCTGATTAGAGGGGAATCACCCACCTGGTGTCCCAGGTCTAAACCATTCCCTGATTAGAGGGGAATCACCCACCTGGTGTCCCAGGTCTAAACCAGTCCCTGATTAGAGGGGAATCACCTACCTGGTGTCCCAGGTCTAAACCAGTCCCTGATTAGAGGGGTAGGAATGAACAAACAGTGGATCTTCCAGAGTTGAGTTGGAACGTCCTATAAAGAGCTCGCCAACTTGTCCTAAAACCAGGAAATGAGTTTCCTTCTGGTTCGTTCAGCCATCCCTACGGGGGAAAGATCTGAAAATAACATCTGAGATTAACACAGACTTAGGAGGTCTTATAGTGTTCTATGAGATGACATCAGTCAGTTAACATGACCTTGATGAATTATCGAGCCTTTTATGTTTTCTTTCTAAACTCAGCAACAACAAAGAAACCTCCCTTTTTCAGGACCCTGTCTTTCAAAGATAATTAGTAAAAATCCAAATAACTTCACAGATCTCTTCATTGTAAAGGGTTTAAACACTGTTTCCTATGCTGGTTCAATGAGCCATAAACAATTAATGAACATGCACCTGTGGAACGGTCGTTTAGACACTTACAGACAGCTTACAGACAGTAGGCAATTTAATGATTTTTTACCTTTATTTAACTTGGCAAGTCAGTTAAGAACAAATTCTTATTTTCAATGACGGTCTAGGAACAGTGGGGTAACTGCCTGTTCAGGGGCAGAACGACAGATATGTACCTTGTCAGGTCGGGAATTCGAATTTGCAACCTTTCGGTTGCTAGTCCAACGCTCTGACACTAAAGAGGCCTTTCTACTGACTCTCACCAAAAGAAAGATACTCAGGGACCCTGCTCATCTGTGTGAATGTGCTTTAGGCATGCTGCAAGGAGGCATGAGGACTGCAGACGTGGCCAGGTAAATAAATTGCAATGTCCGTACTGTGAGACGCCTGAGACAGCGCTACAGGGAGACAGGACGGACAGCTGATTGTCCTCACAGTGGCAGACCACGTGTAACAACACCTGCACAGGATCGGTACATCTGAACATCACACCTGCGGGACAGGTACAAGATGGCTACAACAACTGCCCGAGTTACACCAGGAACGCACAATCCCTCCATCAGTGCTCAGACTGTCTGCAATAGGCTGAGAGAGGCTGGGCTCAGGGCTTGTAGGCCTGTTGTAAGGCAGGTCCTCACCAGACATCACCCGCAACAACGTCGCCTATGGGCGCAAACCCACCGTCGTTGGACCAGACAGGACTGGCAAAAAGTGCTCTTCACTGACGAGTCGCGGTTTTGTCTCACCGGGGGTGATGGTCGGATTTGCGTTTATTGTCGAAGGAATGAGCGTTACACTGTACTCTTGAGTGGGATCGATGTGGAGGTGGAGGGTCCATCATGGTCTGGGGCGGGGTGTCACAGAGTCATCGGACTGAGCTTGTCATTGCAGGCAATCTCAATGCTGTGCGTTACAGGGAAGACATCCTCCTCCCTCATGTGGTACCCTTCCTGCAGGCTCATCCTGACATGACCCTGCAGCATGACAATGCCAGCAGCCATACTGGTCGTTCTGTGCGTGATTTCCTGCAAGACAGGAATGTCAGTGTTCTTCCATGGCCAGCGAAGAGCCCAGATCACAAACCCATTGAGCACGTCTGGGACCTGTTGGATTGGAGGGCTAGGGCTAGGGCCATTCCCCCCCAGAAATGTCCGGGAACTTGCAGGTGCCTTGATGGAAGAGTGGGGTAACATCTCTCAGCAAGAACGGGCAAATCTGGTGCCGTCCATGAGGAGGAGATGCACTGCAGTATTTAATGCAGCTGGTGTTCTTAACAACCTGAACAACCTGCCCCTGAACAACCTGTTCAGGGGCAGAACGACAGATTTGTAATGGACAATGACCCCAAGGACAACAAAGTCAAGGTATTGGAGTGGCCATCACAAAGCCATGACCTCAATCCTATAGAAAATTTGTGGGCATAACTGAAAAAGCATGTGCGAGCAAGGAGGCCTACAAACCTGACTCAGTTACACCAGCTCTGTCAGGAGGAATGGGCCGAAATTCACCCAACTTATTGCGGAAAGCTTATGGAAGGCTACCCGAAACGTTTTGACCCAAATTAAACAATTTAAAGGCAATGCTACCAAATACTAATTGAGTGTATGAAAACTTCTGACCCATTGGGAATGTGATGAAATAAATCATTCTCTCTACTATTAAAGTGGTGATCCCAATTGACCTAAAACAGTTGTTGTTTTTTTACTAGGATTACATGTCAGGAATTGTGAAAAACTGAGTTGCAATGTATTTGGCGAAGGTGTATGTACCTTCTGACTTCAGCTTTATATATATATATGTATGTATGTGTATTTCTCTCTCCTAGGCTACCCGCCACTACGTATTGAGAAGAACGACCTGAGAAGTGTTAGCCTGCTGGAAGCCAAAGCCAAGGTCAAAGACATCTCCATCTCTAGACTGAGAGTCACTCTACGGGACGTCCTGCACGAAGGTAACACATACACACACACACATCCTGCACGAAGGTAACGCTATATACACACCACACACACACACACACACACACACACATGTCCTGCATGATGGTTATATAGGCTATATACACACACACGTCCTCAGCGAAGGTAACGCTATATATGCACACACATGTTCTGCACAAAGGTAATGCTATGAACACACCACACACACACACGAAGGTAACGCTATACACACACCACACAAACACATCCTGCACGAAGGTAACGCTATGCAAACACCACACACACACACACACACACACACACAAAGGTAATGCTATGCACACACACACACACACACACACACACACACACACACACACACACACACACACACACACACACACACACACACACACACACACACACAAGGGTAATGCTATGCACACACCACACACACACACACACACACAAAGGTAATGCTATGCACACACCACACACACACACACACACACACACAAAGGTAATGCTATGCACACACCACACACACACACACACACACACACACACACACACACAAAGGTAATGCTATGCACACACCACACACACACACACACACACACACACACAAAGGTAATGCTATGCACACACCACACACACACACAAAGGTAATGCTATGCACACACCACACACACACACAAAGGTAATGCTATGCCCACACCACACACACACACAAAGGTAATGCTATGCCCACACCACACACACACACACACACACAAAGGTAATGCTATGCACACACCACACACACACAAAGGTAATGCTATGCCCACACCCCACACACACACACACACACACACACACACACAAAGGTAATGCTATGCACACACCACACACACACCCACACACACACACAAAGGTAATGCTATGCACACACCACACACACACACACACACGAAGGAAATGCTATGCACACACCACACACACACACACACAAAGGTAATGCTATGCACACACACACACACACACACTCGAAGGTAACGCAATTCACACACCACACACACACACATACACAGTAACCTTCCGGTTACTAGTCCAATGCTCTAACCACTTGGCTATGCTGCCGCCCCTATGCTTGTAATCGTTGAGGACTGCAGAGTTTATCAGGATGAAAAAATAAATGGAATGGAGTTGAGCGCAGGCAAAATCATTGAGGGAAAACCTGGTTGTCTGTTTTCCACAAGACTCTGGAAGAAGAATTCACCTTTCAGCAGAACAATAACCTAAAACACATGGCCGAAACTACACTGGAGTTGTTTACCAAGGAGACAGTGAATGTTCCTGAGGCCAAGTTACTGTTCAGCTATGGCAAGACCAGAAAAAGTTTGTCTAGCAATGATCAACAGCCAATTTGGCAGAGCTTAATGAATTTAGAGAAGAATAATGGGCAAATGTTATACAATCCAGGTGTGGAAAGCTCTTAGACAAAGTATTGACTCAAGGGGTACTTATGTAAATGAGATATATATTTATATATATTTAGTTAAATGTCTAAAAATAATGTTAGCACTGTGTCGTTATGGGGAATTGTGTGTAGATGAGGGGAAAAAATCTATTTAGAATTTATGCTGGAATAAGTCTACTTTATGAAACACACACACACACACACACACACACGTTGAGCTAAATGGTACAACTTGTCCATTTAGATCCGTTGTTCTCTACAGGGGAATAAATGCTCTGACCCAAACCATTATTTCTGGTGTAATGGGCTGAACATGTTGTGAAACTAGAGACGGCAGAACACACTGTCCAACCACCAGCTCCCGTTTCCTACTAACACCAGCCAAGGTTTGTGTCGTAAGTCCCAAATGACACCCTATTCCCTATGCAGTGCACTACTTTAGACCAGAGCCCTATTCCCAATATAGTGAACTACTTTAGACCAGAGTCCTATCCCCTATATAGTGCACTACGTTAGACCAGAATCCCTATTCCCTATATAGTGCACTACTTTAAACCAGAGTCCCTATTCCCTATAGTGCACTACTTTAGACCAGAGCCCTATTTAGCTATATAGTGCACTACTTTAGACCAGAATCCCTATTCCCTATATAGTGCACTACTTTAGACCAGAGCCCTATTCTCTATATAGTGCACTACTTTAGATCAGAGCCCTATTCCATATATAGTGCACTACTTTAGACCAGAGTCCCTATTCCCTATATAGTGCACTACTTTAGACCAGAGTCCTATTCCCTATATAGTGCACTACTTTAGACCAGGGCCCTATTCCCTATATAGTGCACTACTTTAGACCAGAGCACTATTCCCCTAAATAGTGCACTACTTTAAACCAGAGGCCATATTCCCTATATAGTGCACTACTTTAAACCAGAGTCCCTATTCCCTATATAGTGCACTACTTTAGACCAGAGCCCTATTCCCTATTTAGTGCACTACTTTAGACCAGAATCCCTATTCCCTATATAGTGCACTACTTTAGACCAGAGCCCTATTCTCTATATAGTGCACTACTTTAGATCAGAGCCCTATTCCCTATATAGTGCACTATTTTAGATCAGAGCCCTATTCCCTATATAGTGCACTACTTTAGACCAGAGTCCCTATTCCCTATATAGTGCACTACTTTAGATCAGAGCCCTATTCCCTATATAGTACACTACTTTAGACCAGAGCCCTATTCCCTATATAGTGCACTACTTTAGACCAGAGCCCTATTCCCTATATAGTGCACTACTTTAGACCAGAGTCGCTATTCTCTATATAGTGCACTACGTTAGACCAGAGCCCTATTCCCTATATAGTGCACTACTTTAGACCAGGGCCCTATTCCCTATATAGTGCACTACTTTAGACCAGAGCCCCTATTCCCTATATAGTGCACTACTTTAGACCAGAGCCCCTATTCCCTATATAGTGCACTACTTTAGACCAGAGCCCTATTCTCTATATAGTGCACTACTTTAGACCAGAGCCCTATTCCCTATATAGTGCACTACTTTAGATCAGAGCCCCTATTCCCTATATAGTGCACTACTTTAGACCAGAGCCCTATTCTCTATATAGTGCACTACTTTAGATCAGAGCCCTATTCCCTATATAGTGCACTACTTTAGACCAGAGCCCTATTCCCTATATAGTGCACTACTTTAGACCAGAGCCCTATTCCCTATATAGTGCACTACTTTAGACCAGAGCCCTATTCCCTATATAGTGCACTACTTTAGACCAGGGCCCTATTCCCTATATAGTGCACTACTTTAGACCAGAGGCCCTATTCCCCTATATAGTGCACTACTTTAGACCAGAACCCTATTCCCTATATAGTGCACTACTTTAGACCAGAACCCCATTCCGTATATAGTGCACTACTTTAGACCAGAGTCCCTATACTCTATATTGTGCACTACTTTAGACCAGAGCCCTATTCCCTATATAGTGCACTACTTTAGACCAGAGCCCTATTCCCTATATAGTGCACTACTTTAGACCAGAGCCCCTATTCCCTATAGTGCACTACTTTAGACCAGAGTCCCTATTCCCTATATAGGAAGCGCATATGATCAAATGTTATAAGTCACAAGCTCCGTACAGTGAAATGCTTTAACACCCTGTATATAGTGGCAAGGTGTTACGGTACAATGTGGAGGCCATATACAGGGTGTTACGGTACAGAGTCAGTGTGGAGGCTATATACAGGGTAATACGGTATAGAGTCAATGTGGAGGCCATATATAGGGTGTTACTGTACAGAGTCAATGTGGAGGCTATATACAGGGTGTTACAGTACAGAGTCAATGTGGAGGCCATATACAGGGTGTTACGGTACAGAGTCAGTGTGGAGGCTATTTACATGGGGTACCGGTACAGAGTCAATGTGGAGGCCATATATAGGGTATTACGGTACAGAGTCAATGTGGAGGCTATATACAGGGTGTTACGGTACAGAGTCAATGTGGAGGCTATTTACAGGGGGTACCAGTTCAGAGTCCATGTGGAGGCTATATACAGGGTGTTACGGTACAGAGTCAATGTGGAGGCTATATACAGGGTGTTACGGTACAGAGTCAAAGTGGAGGCTCTATACAGGGTATTACGGTACAGAGTCAATGTGGAGGCTATTTACAGGGGGTACCAGTTCAGAGTCAATGTGGAGGCTATTTACAGGGGGTACCGGTACAGAGTCAATGTGGAGGCTATATACAGGGTGTTACGGTACAGAGTCAATGTGGAGGCTCTATACAGGGTGTTACGGTACAGAGTCAATATGGAGGCTATTTACAGGGGGTACCTGTTCAGAGTCAATGTGGAGGCTATATACAGGGTGTTACGGTACAGAGTCAATGTGGAGGCTATATACAGGGTGTTACGGTACAGAGTCAATGTGGAGGCTCTATACAGGGTATTACGGTACAGAGTCAATGTGCGGGGGCACCGGTTAGTCGAGCTAATTGAGGTAATATGTACATGTAGGTACAGTTATTAAAGTGACGATGTATAGATAAAAACAGAGAGTAGCAGCAGCGTAAAAGAGGAGTGTGATTCATGCCTGATGAATTACATGTTATTGTTTTACCTTGTTGTGAAACAACTGAATTGTTGAAAACAAACTTCCATTTCCTAATAAACACCATTCATTACAAGGTCTGTATGTGGATGTCCTGGCGAAGACCTTTTTTGGTCTGAACTTTGTCACACAAACATTGTTTTATAGTGCAGAGACGCTGACGACACCTTCACCGTGTTACTCACTTCTAGGCAAGCAGTGGTCTCTCTCTCTTCTGATGACATCACAGAGAAGAGAATACTGTGTATCCACAGAGAAGAGAATACTGTGTATCTGTTGTGTAACCACAGAGAAGAGAATACTGTGTTTCTGTTGTGTAACCACAGAGAAGAGAATACTGTGTATCTGTTGTGTAACCACAGAGAAGAGAATACTGTGTATCTGTTGTGTAACCACAGAGAAGAGAATACTGTGTATCCACAGAGAAGAGAATACTGTGTTTCTGTTGTGTATCCACAGAGAAGAGAATACTGTGTATCTGTTGTGTATCCACAGAGAAGAGAATACTGTGTTTCTGTTGTGTATCCACAGAGAAGAGAATACTGTGTATCTGTTGTGTATCCACAGAGAAGAGAATACTGTGTATCTGTTGCGTATCCACAGAGAAGAGAATACTGTGTATCCACAGAGAAGAGAATACTGTGTTTCTGTTGTGTAACCACAGAGAAGAGAATACTGTGTATCTGTTGTGTATCCACAGAGAAGAGAATAATGTGTATCCACAGAGAAGAGAATACTGTGTATCTGTTGTGTAACCACAGAGAAGAGAATACTGTGTAACCACAGAGAAGAGAATACTGTGTATCTGTTGTGTATTCACAGAGAAGAGAATACTGTGTATCTGTTGTGTATCCACAGAGAAGAGAATACTGTGTATCCACAGAGAAGAGAATACTGTGTATCTGTTGTGTATCCACAGAGAAGAGAATACTGTGTATCTGTTGTGTATCCACAGAGAAGAGAATACTGTGTATCCTGTGTATCACTCTGACAGAGCTCCAGAATTCCTCCGTGGTGATGGGAGAACCTTCCAGAAGGACAACCATCTCTGCAGCACTCAACCGACCAGGCCTTTATGGTAGAGTGGCCAGACGGAAGCCACTCCTCAGTAAAAGGCACATGAAGGACTCGGACCATGAGAAACAAGATTCTCTGGTCTGATGAAACAAAATGAAAATAGCCCAGAAATGTTTCATACGAACAAATGCTTATTTCTCTCAAATTGAGCACACATTTGTTTCCATCCCTCTTGGTGAGCATTTTGTCTTTGCCATGATCATCCATCCACATGACAGTTGTGACATATCAATAAGCTGATTTAAACAGCATGATCATTAAACAGGTGCACCTTGTGCTGGGGACAATATATGGCTCCTCTAAAATGGACCGTTTTGTCACACAACACAGTACAGCCTATGTCTCAACTTTGAGGGTGTGTCCTGATTGCAGGAATGTCCACCAGAGCTGTTGCCAAATAATTGAATCGTGGACGTACTGTACTACTTATTCTCATTTTAGAGAATTTGACAGTACTTCCAACCGGTCTCACAACCGCAGACCACGTGTAACCACGCCAGTCCAGGACCTCCACATTGGGCTTCTTGACCTGTGGGTGAAAAACGCATTCTAATTGGCTGGCGTGGTTAGGCTGGGCCTGGCTCCCCAGTGAGTGGGACTATGCCCTCCCATGGCTGCACCCCTGCCCTCATTGGCCCTCCCATGGCTGCACCCCTGCCCTCATTGGCCCTCCCATGGCTGCACCCCTGCCCTCATTGGCCCTCCCATGGCTGCACCCCTGCCCTCATTGGCCCTCCCATGGCTGCACCCCTGCCCTCATTGGCCCTCCCATGGCTGCACCCCTGCCCTTATTGGCCCTCCCATGGCTGCACCCCTGCCCTTATTGGCCCTCCCATGGCTGCACCCCTGCCCTCATTGGCCCTCCCATGGCTGCACCCCTGCCCTTATTGGCCCTCCCATGGCTGCACCCCTGCCCTCATTGGCCCTCCCATGGCTGCACCCCTGCCCTCATTGGCCCTCCCATGGCTGCACCCCTGCCCTTATTGGCCCTCCCATGGCTGCACCCCTGCCCTTATTGGCCCTCCCATGGCTGCACCCCTGCCCTCATTGGCCCTCCCATGGCTGCACCCCTGCCCTCATTGGCCCTCCCATGGCTGCACCCCTGCCCTCATTGGCCCTCCCATGGCTGCACCCCTGCCCTTATTGGCCCTCCCATGGCTGCACCCCTGCCCTTATTGGCCCTCCCATGGCTGCACCCCTGCCCTTATTGGCCCTCCCATGGCTGCACCCCTGCCCTTATTGGCCCTCCCATGGCTGCACCCCTGCCCTTATTGGCCCTCCCATGGCTGCACCCCTGCCCTTATTGGCCCTCCCATGGCTGCACCCCTGCCCTTATTGGCCCTCCCATGGCTGCACCCCTGCCCTCATTGGCCCTCCCATGGCTGCACCCCTGCCCTTATTGGCCCTCCCATGGCTGCACCCCTGCCCTTATTGGCCCTCCCATGGCTGCACCCCTGCCCTTATTGGCCCTCCCATGGCTGCACCCCTGCCCTCATTGGCCCTCCCATGGCTGCACCCCTGCCCTTATTGGCCCTCCCATGGCTGCACCCCTGCCCTTATTGGCCCTCCCATGGCTGCACCCCTGCCCTTATTGGCCCTCCCATGGCTGCACCCCTGCCCTTATTGGCCCTCCCATGGCTGCACCCCTGCCCTTATTGGCCCTCCCATGGCTGCACCCCTGCCCAGTCATGTGAAATCCATAGATGAATAAATGTATTTAAATTGACAGATTTCCTTATGTACTGTAACTCTGTAAAATCTTTGAAATTGTTACATGTTGCCTTTTTAATATTTTTATTCCGTATATTTCAGCACCGTTTCACGCTGCTTTCGAGATAACCGTGCTGCTTTGAGATAACCGTGCTGATTCGAGATAACCGTGCTGATTCGAGATAACCGTGCTGATTCGAGATAACCGTGCTGCTTCGAGAAAACCGTGCTGCTTCGAGATAACCGTGCTGCTTCGAGATAACTGATAGCCGTGCTGCTTCGAGATAACCGATAACCGTGCTGCTTCGAGATAACTGATAACCGTGCTGTTTCGAGATAACCGTGCTGCTTTGAGATAACCGTGCTGCTTCGAGATAACTGATAACCGTGCTGCTTCGAGATAACCGTGCTGCTTCGAGATAACCGTGCTGCTTCGAGATAACCGTGCTGCTTCGAGATAACTGATAACCGTGCTGCTTCGAGATAACCGTGCTGCTTTGAGATAACCGTGCTGCTTCGAGATAACCGTGCTGATTCGAGATAACTGATAACCGTGCTGCTTCGAGATAACCGTGCTGCTTCGAGATAACCGTGCTGCTTCGAGATAACCGTGCTGATTCGAGATAACCGTGCTGCTTTGAGATAATGCCAGATTATTATTATTATTTTTCTCCCCACTAAATCTCCCATTTGGATATTGATTAGGCTACAAATTAGCCTGTAGAAATGTTAGCTACATTGAGGTGAGTGCTGCTCGTGATCATCTTGTCTATCATTATCACTGATCAGAACATTTTGTCATCAATACAAGTTGATTATTTTTGCTAAGTACCCTACTCCTGACAAAATCAATGTGATTTTTGTTTCCCTGAATCTCCGTCTGTATATTTGGTTAATTCTCTGCCTGGACAAATAAGAGGTGGTATAGCTCATCTATTCGTTTGCTCATCTATCACCGAACAGAAACATTTAGCGTGCTGTAATGTAGCCTAAATCAAGTCTAGGCCTATTATTTTTGCTCGATCGTGTAAAGGCAACACCTAAAGTCTGTGGAGGTTGTGAAATATGAACACGAAACTCACACCTGTTTTTAAAAATATAGATTGCTGTTATTTTCCATCAATAACAGCAACTCCTGTTCCCTAACAAAGGGGAGTGAGGGTAGGAAAGGGATTGAAACGTGGATCAGAAAAGCATGAGCTTGGGCTCTGTTTTCTAAAGTAGCTTTATATGACAGCGATTCCACGTGTCGCCTTGACACAAGTTGTTTGGGGGGGGGGAATTATTTTGTTCTGTTTCATTTAATTTATATTATTTCTATGCTTACTATTAAAAATGTGTTGATTTTGATCAGGGTAGCCTAAGTGTGTTTAATGAATAAAATAACTATTGCTTTAATACGCACAGATCAGCCGTTTAGCATATAGGCTGCACTCCAAATATGCCAGTCTATTCTTTTGAAAATACGTTTATTAGTCTTCTGTTTCTTAGGACAAATAAAACAAATTAATAATTTCTTTGTGATGGTGTTCATTCAATGGATTTATAAAAATAGACCCCACCCACATCGGCTCATGTCTACTTCCACTCCTAAAATTGTGCACGAGAGAAATAAAAGGCTTTTCACGGCAAGAATGTGGTAAAAATGGGACTTTATATATTGGGCTTTTTTTTGAGCCAACATATCATAACATTTCTGTATAGGGTATTAGTTTAGGACATTATAGAGAACCTAGTGCAGAGCCCTGGGGGACACCAGTAGTGAGAACAGGAGAGGGCCTAGTACAAGGCCCTGGGGATACCAGTACTGAGACATTAAAGAGGACCTAGTACCAAGCCCTGGGAGACACCAGTAGTGAGAACAGGAGAGGGCCTATTACAGGGCCCTGGGGGACACCAGTAGTGAGAACAGGAGAGAGCCTATTACAGGACCCTGGGGGACACCAGTAGTGAGAACAGGAGAGGGCCTATTACAGGGCCCTGGGGGACACCAGTAGTGAGAACAGGAGAGGGCCTATTACAGGGCCCTGGGGGACACCAGTAGTGAGAACAGGAGAGGGCCTATTACAGGACCCTGGGGGACACCAGTAGTGAGAACAGGAGAGGGCCTATTACAGGGCCCTGGGGGACACCAGTAGTGAGAACAGGAGAGGGCCTATTACAGGGCCCTGGGGGACACCAGTAGTGAGAACAGGAGAGGGCCTATTACAGGGCCCTGGGGGACACCATTTGTGAGAACAGGAGAGGGCCTATTACAGGGCCCTGGGGGACACCAGTAGTGAGAACAGGAGAGGGCCTATTACAGGGCCCTGGGGGACACCAGTAGTGAGACATTTATAGAGGCACTTTTCCTCTAATAAAATATGTGCTGTTCTTTCACAGGAACGTTTGGCCGCATTTTCCATGGTGTTCTGTTGGACGAGAAGGACCCGGCCAAGGAGAAGCAGTGCTTTGTGAAGACTGTAAAAGGTACGTAGTCATTCATTCCCTCTCACTGTCTGCAACCCATTCATTCCCCTGTCTATGTCTGTCTTACCTCTATACTAGCTGATGGTTTGAATTTCCCACCAAACACATATCGCCTTATCTCATTCTTTCCTCAGCATGTGAGTGGTCTGCATTGTATCTGCTGGTGATGCTGAGAAAACAGCTCTTAGTTGGGCTATTCTCTTATACCTATTAAATTAGACCACAAGGTTAACCCAAGGCTATGAGTCAGGGTTAGATGGGGTAAGGCAAGCTCTCACCTCTTTGACCACTTGACTCCTCTTTGACCACTTGAAAACTCAACAAAGGGCAGGGGGTTGCGTGATTCAAGGTGCCAGAAAATGTTATCAATGCACAAGTGTATGTTTTGAGGTGTGCCACTGCCCCGTACAGTGAGCACTTGGCAGGTTGAAGAACAGGTTGAGGTAACCAGTTAAAACCACAGTCCACACAGTCTCTCTTTCCCACAGACGTTCTCAGGTTTACGTGTTGACCTTTGCCCAGCTGACCTTTGCCCTCCAGCTCCTCAAGCAATTCCATGTTTATCCAGGGTGGGTACCAGACCATGAACAATGTGCCCACCCCCATGCCAACCATACCCGGGTCCTGATTTGTCCTCCTCCTCTTCCTCCCAGCAGACCCCGAGGGCAGGAAGCATGCCTGCTTCCAAAGAGGGCCACTCCCTCTCTCCCAGATTTAGCACGACCCTCTGCAGATATGGGTTCGAAAAGTATTCAAAATCATTTCAAATACTTTTATCTGGGCTTTATTGAACTTAGCCGGCACAATGGAACCAATAGAATGAGGGTTCAACCCTGCCCCTCTGACACTTCAGGCAGACTAGAGCCAATTGGGAAATGTATTGAAAGATTGTAAGTACTGAGGGAACCCAGGTCTTGGGCTTCTGTGCAGGTTGGCAAGGGTCAATCGAGCGTCTCACTGTTTCCAACTAAAGATGATATAAACGCTCACAGGAAAGCACTGACTGGTGCTGTTCTAGGAGAATATAGCATGGTGTTGTCAAGAGGGCTGTTAGACCGTGACAAGACCTTTTAAAAAATAAATGATATTGTGTTTGATTTGGTCAGGAGGAATGTTCATGGCTCAGCTTGGCCAAGAAGGTTTAGACGGCTCTTACACCAGTTATCCACGGATTGTTTTTTCGGGGGTTGCTTTCCAAAACTTAAGTTTTGAGTGTTCTTTAAAAACTGCAACGTATCCCCAGATTTATCCTCTGTGGAATTTCTACGACTAAACTTGAGTCTCTCGTCTTCTCCTTTTTTGTCCTTCCTTCTCTCTTTCACTCTCTTCTCTCGTTCATTAGACCATGCATCTGAGGTGCAGGTGACCATGATGCTTACGGAGAGCTGTAAACTACGAGGACTTCATCACAGGTAATCAATCAGATCAAATCATCACAACAGGATCAGATGGATACCTGCTCTTTCTGTACCATAGACCAGTGATTCCCAAACTTTTTGTAGTCCCGTACCCCTTCAAACATTCAACCTCTAGCTGTACCCCCTCTAGCACCAGGGTCAGCTGTACCCCCTCTAGCACCAGGGTCAGCTGTACCCCCTCTAAGCACCAGGGTCAGCGTACTCTCAAATGTTGTTTTTTGCCATCATTGTAAGCCTGCCACGCACACACTATACGATACATTTATTACACATAAGAATGAGTGTGAGTTTTTGTCACAACCCGGCTCGTGGGAAGTGACAAAGAGCTCTTATAGGACCAGGGCACAAATAATAATAATCATTTTGCTCTTTATTTAACCATCTTACATATAAAACCTTATTTGTTCATCAAAAATTGCGAATAACTCACAAGTTAACGAGAAGGGTGTGCTTGAAAGGATGCACATAACTCTGCAATGTTGTATCATTTTCCCACACACAGTCTGTGCCTGTATTTAGTTTTCATGCTAGTGATGGCCGAGAATCCACTCTCAGATAGGTACGTGGTTGCAAAGGGCATCAGTGTCTTAACAGCGTGATTTGCCAAGGCAGGATACTCTGAGCGCAGGCCCATCCAGAAATCTGGCTCACAGAACCGCTTGTAGCGATTTATCGATGAGTCTCTCTTGTTCAGATATCGGTAGGTGGACTGGAGGCAGGGCATGAAAGGGATAACGAATCCAGTTGTTTGTGTCATCTGTTTGCTCACCCAATATCACATTTGACATTGTCCGTAAGTTTGAGTTCATTTGCACACACAAAAAAATCATACAATGATGGAAAGACCTGTGTGTTGTCAAATCAAATCAAATCAAATGTATTTATATAGCCCTTCGTACATCAGCTGATATCTCAAAGTGCTGTTCAGAAACCCAGTCTAAAACCACAAACAGCAAGCAATGCAGCTGTAGAAGCACGGCGGCTAGGAAAAACTCCCTAGAAAGGCCAAAACCTAGGAAGAAACCTAGAGAGGAACCAGGCTATGTGGGGTGGCCAGTCCTCTTCTGGCTGTGCCGGGTGGAGATTATAACAGAACATGGCCAAGATGTTCAAATGTTCATAAATGACCAGTATGGTCGAATAATAATAAGGCAGAACAGTTGAAACTGGAGCAGCAGCACGGCCAGGTGGACTGGGGACAGCAAGGAGGCATCATGTCAGGTAGTCCTGGGGCATGGTCCTAGGGCTCAGGTCCTCCGAGAGAGAAAGAAAGAGAGAATTAGAGAGAGCATATGTGGGGTGGCCAGTCCTCTTGTTAATGCAGACAGTGAAGAGCTCCAACTTCTTAATCATAGCCTCAATTTTGTCCCACACATTGAATATAGCCCCTAGCTTCCTTGTTTGTTTATTTTGACATGTCATGCAGTCCATACCTTACAGGAAGTCATTGTCCGTACCTTACAGGAAGTCAGTGTGTTATGCAATGATTCCACTGTGTTTCAGCTGTCTGCTCAGCAATGACTGTCATCATCCCACACATTCATTCTAATGCTATGGTCATAACAACCAACTTTCCCCTGTACTGGAAACGACCTTAGACCATGGGTTCCTACTAGATTTCTCCACACTGAAGATGACATTATTATAAAACAGATGGTTTGGATCCTGGATACTGATTGGTTGAATTTAACATAATTTATTTGGGTAAAAAATAAAAAAATAATAATGATAATAATTTGTTTTAATACATTTTTTTATTTATTTTTATTAAAACACTTGTTTCCAACGTGGTCTTCAAACAGCAGTCTAGCCGTGACGATACAGTTTACCGCGGCTGAAAACAACATAGCTTCCTTGAATTAGGTGCTACCATGGAAACCTGACGAGAGGGTCATAGGCTTCCCCGTACTGTATCGTCACTCTTAGGTTGTTCCTCGTTCTGTGAAAAACCGCCGTCTGCCGGTCTGCTATGACTGGAACATGTCAAAGGAAAGAAAAAGACACACACACACACACTTCCCACAATGCAGCAGCACACAGAAATAGAATGAAAACAAAAGGGCTTAGAACCTCTAATCCTGGCAATTTGACTGGTAAAACCCAAAGCTCATTGGCTGCCTGGTATTGTGATGCAATAATGTCCACGGTATAATGTAGAATGTTAGTTTAAATGATGTTAACTATTGTTAACTATTGTTTCTAATGTCTGTTGTAGTGTTTCACGATATACCGGTAACACTGCAATATCACAATATGTCACGATACTTATGATCGTTTTAGTATACCGTAGTACAGTTTATATGATAGTATCGACTTTTTCAGCCCTACCCATCTAAAGAACCTGCTATAATGATTATAAAGTCAGTTTTGTTGATGCGTTCAGTTGAATTTAAGCAACTGCCACTAGTCTCTTGTATGAGCAGACCCAATCATATCCACTTCACAATCATGCACATATCAGGTGTGGCAGCTGTAATCAGCCATCTGCATCCCCTACCAGCCCCCCACTCACCTGCTTCTCTCTGCGTCCCCTACCAGCCCCCCACTCACCTGCTTCTCTCTGCGTCCCCTACCAGCCCCCCACTCACCTGCTTCTCTCTGCGTCCCCTACCAGCCCCCCACTCACCTGCTTCTCTCTGCGTCCCCTACCAGCCCCCCACTCACCTGCTTCTCTCTGCGTCCCCTACCAGCCCCCCACTCACCTGCTTCTCTCTGCGTCCCCTACCAGCCCCCCACTCACCTGCTTCTCTCTGCGTCCCCTACCAGCCCCCCACTCACCTGCTTCTCTCTGCGTCCCCTACCAGCCCCCCACTCACCTGCTTCTCTCGGCATCCCCTACCAGCCCCCCACTCACCTGCTTCTCTCGGCATCCCCTACCAGCCCCCCACTCACCTGCTTCTCTCTGCGTCCCCTACCACTCACCTGCTTCTCTCTGCGTCCCCTACCGCCCCCACTCACCTGCTTCTCTCTGCTTCCCCTACCGCCCCCCACTCACCTGCTTCTCTCTGCTTCCCCTACCGCCCCCCACTCACCTGCTTCTCTCTGCGTCCCCTACCACCCCCCCCCACTCACCTGCTTCTCTCTGCATCCCCTACCAGCCCCCCCCCCCACTGACCTGCTTCTCTCTGCATCCCCTACCAGCCCCCCACTCACCTGATTCTCTCTGCGTCCCCTACCACCCCCTCCACCCACTCACCTGCTTCTCTCTGCATCCCCTACCACCCCCTCCACCCACTCACCTGCTTCTCTCTGCATCCCCTACCACCCCCCCCTCCCACTCACCTGCTTCTCTCTGCATCCCCTACCACCCCCCCTCCCACTCACCTGCTTCTCTCTGCGTCCCCTACCAGCCCCCCACTCACCTGCTTCTCTCTGCGTCCCCTACCCCCCCCACTCACCTGCTTCTCTCTGCGCCCCCCCCCACTCACCTGCTTCTCTCTGCGCCCCCCCCCCCCCACTCACCTGCTTCTCTCTGCGTCCCCTACCACCCCCCACTCACCTGCTTCTCTCTGCGTCCCCTACCAGCCCCCCACTCACCTGCTTCTCTCTGCGCCCCCCCCCCCTCACCTGCTTCTCTCTGCGTCCCCCCCCCACTCACCTGCTTCTCTCTGCGTCCCCTACCAGCCATCGCACAGCTAGAGGATAGCTGCTCCAGCATCACTCTACACATCTAGCAGATAGCTCCTCCAGCATCACTCTACACCTCTAGCAGATAGCTGCTCCAGCATCACTCTACACATCTAGCAGATAGCTGCTCCAGCATCACTCTACACCTCTAGCAGATAGCTGCTCCAGCATCACTCTACACATCTAGCAGATAGCTGCTCCAGCATCACTCTACACCTCTACACATCTAGCAGATAGCTGCTCCAGCATCACTCTACACATCTAGCAGATAGCTGCTCCAGCATCACTCTACACCTCTACACATCTAGCAGATAGCTTATCCAGCATCACTCTACACATCTAGCAGATAGCTGCTCCAGCATCACTCTACACCTCTAGCAGATAGCTGCTCCAGCATCACTCTACACCTCTAGCAGATAGCTGCTCCAGCATCACACTACACCTCTAGCAGATAGCTGCTCCAGCATCACTCTACACCTCTAGCAGATAGCTGCTGGAGCATCACTCTACACCTCTAGCAGATAGCTTCTCCAGCATCACTCTACACATCTAGCAGATAGCTGCTGGAGCATCAGAGGCCAGTTGGAAAGAGGAGGAGATGTAGAACGTTTAAGAGACTAAGTTAGAATCATTAGTAAACACTCCTGCTGTTAGGTCAAGTTTATACACATTAAAATTAAGTTAAGTTAAAATTTAAATAAAGTTAATATAAATTAATAAAATCCCCAAAATGTTTTCTACCTTTATTTAACTAGGCAAGTCAGTTAAGAACAAATTATTATTTACAATGACGGCCTAGGAACTGGTCTAGGAACAGTGGGTTAACTGGTCTAGGAACAGTGGGTTAACTGGTCTAGGAACAGTGGGTTAACTGGTCTAGGAACAGTGGGTTAACTGGTCTAGGAACAGTGGGGTAACTCCCTGTTCAGGGGCAGAACGACAGATTTGTACCTTGTCAGCTCGAGGATTTGAACTTGCAACCTTTCGGTTGCTAGTCCAACGCTCTAACCACTAGGCTACCCTGCCACCTCTACACTCTAACCACTAGGCTACCCTGCCACCTCTACACTCTAACCACTAGGCTACCCTGCCACCTCTACACTCTAACCACTAGGCTACCCTGCCACCTCTACACTCTAACCACTAGGCTACCCTGCCACCTCTACACTCTAACCACTAGGCTACCCTGCCACCTCTACACTCTAACCACTAGGCTACCCTGCCGCCTCAGAATGAATGTAGGCTTTATGTTAATGTACGTTAACCTATTTTGACAGTGATTTTATTTCCATGATGGTCTTCATCCGTCTGTGACACGCGTATCTTATTACCGCCCCCACGTGTGTGATTCTGTGAAAGCTTTGTCAGTTCCTCACGCTGGGCCCACACCTTCCTCTTTCCTTTCCCGAGGTCAGGTGGTCACAGTGCTCTCCAATTAAACTTCCTCCTTAATTTAAATTTAAGAGGCTTTATTGGCATGGGAAACATATTTTTTTATATTGCAAGTGCAATAGATCAATAAACAAAAGTGAAATAAACATAATAAAAATGAACAGTAAACATTACACATACAGAAGTTCCAAAATAATAAAGACATTACAAATGTCATATTATATATATATATATATATATACAGTGTTGTAATGATGTACAAATGGTTAAAGTACAAAAGGGAAAATAAATAAGCATAAATATGGGTTGTATTTACAGTGGTGTTTGTTCTTCACTGGTTGCCCTTTTCTCGTGGCAACAGGTCACAAATCTTGCTGCTGTGATGTCACAGTGTGATGTCACCCTGTAGATATGGGAGTTTGTTTGTTTTCGAATTCTTTGTGGGTCTGTGTAATCTGAGGGAAATATGTGTCTCTAATATGGTCATTACATTGGGCAGGAGGTTAGGAAGTGCAGCTCAGTTCCCACCTCATTTTGTGGGCAGTGAGCACATAGCCTGTCTTCTCTTGAGAGCCATGTCTGCCTACGGCGGCCTTTCTCAATAGCAAGGCTATGCCCCTCCCCCAGAAACACCTGGATCCGTGTCATTGTAGTAGTGTGTTATCTTGCTCTCTCTCTTCTATTATCAGATAGACTAGTTGATATGTGCAGGATTTTCCCTCCCTGTCTCTCCTACCTATTTCCTATTAACCTCCCAGTTGTACTGTCCTCCAGGAACCTGCTCCCCATCTGTCATGTGTGTACAGAGGAAGGAGAGAAGCCTATGGTACTCCTGCCCTATATGGACTGGGGTAACCTCAAACTGTTCCTGAGACAGTGCAAGCTGGCCGAGGCCAACAACCCACAGGTGAGCTCCTAACCCTGGCTCCGGCCTACTGTCATCCTACCGTCGTCCTGTCATCGTACTGCCGTCGTACTACAGTCATCCCACCATTGTCCTACCATTGTACTACAGTCATCCCGCCATTGTCCTACCATTGTACTACAGTCATCCCGCCATTGTCCTACCATTGTACTACAGTCATCCCACCATTGTCCTACCATTGTACCACAGTCATCCCACCATTGTCCTACCATTGTACTACAGTCATCCCGCCATTGTCCTACCATTGTACTACAGTCATCCCGCCATTGTCCTACCATTGTACTACAGTCATCCCGCCATTGTCCTACCATTGTACTACAGTCATCCCACCATTGTCCTACCATTGTACTACAGTCATCCCGCCATTGTCCTACCATTGTACTACAGTCATCCCACCATTGTCCTACCATTGTACTACAGTCATCCCACCATTGTCCTACCATTGTACTACAGTCATCCCGCCAGTGTTAACACAGACCAGTAGTTAGGCACCAATTGACGCCAACTAAAACCCAGGTCTAAAAAGTGTTAATGTAGTGTGTTAGTGTAGTGTGTTAATGTAGTGTGTTAGTGTAGTGTGTTAATGTAGTGCGTTAGTGTAGTGCGTTAGTGTAGTGCGTTAGTGTAGTGCGTTAGTGTAGTGCGTTAGTGTAGTGCGTTAGTGTAGTGTGTTAGTGTAGTGCATTAGTGTAGTGCGTTAATGTAGTGCGTTAATGTAGTGCGTTAGTGTAGTGTGTTAGTGTAGTGTGTTAGTGTAGTGCGTTAGTGTAGTGCGTTAGTGTAGTGCGTTAGTGTAGTGCGTTAGTGTAGTGCGTTAATGTAGTGCGTTAGTGTAGTGCGTTAGTGTAGTGCGTTAGTGTAGTGCGTTAATGTAGTGCGTTAATGTAGTGAGTGCGTTAGTGTAGTGCGTTAGTGTAGTGCGTTAATGTAGTGCGTTAATGTAGTGCGTTAGTGTAGTGCGTTAGTGTAGTGCGTTAATGTAGTGCGTTAATGTAGTGCGTTAATGTAGTGCGTTAGTGTAGTGCGTTAATGTAGTGCGTTAATGTAGTGCGTTAATGTAGTGCGTTAATGTAGTGCGTTAATGTAGTGCGTTAGTGTAGTGTGTTAATGTAGTGTGTTAGTGTAGTGTGTTAATGTAGTGCGTTAGTGTAGTGCGTTAATGTAGTGTGTTAATGTAGTGCGTTAGTGTAGTGTGTTAGTGTAGTGTGTTAATGTAGTGCGTTAATGTAGTGCGTTAATGTAGTGCGTTAATGTAGTGCGTTAGTGTAGTGTGTTAATGTAGTGTGTTAGTGTAGTGTGTTAATGTAGTGCGTTAGTGTAGTACGTTAATGTAGTGTGTATTAAGCTGAAGTACAGGGGTAGAGACCGTTTCCCATGTGGAGACAATCACCCCATTTGTGCTTGGTAACTCCATGGGTCCTTTTAATCCTTTAGCACAGGCGTCATACCGAATCATTTTCAATCACAAGTTAAAGCTTCCTTCTCGGTCACAGATGTATTTTTGGGATGGTTCATGACCTCCGCCAGACCTTTGAATTCTCCATCCGTCCTCTCTATATATTCTGTAGGTTATTGTATTGGGCTGACACACAGACTCATAAAGTTGTTTTTCCTGCTGTCGTAGTAAACATGAACACAAAACACTGAGTGTACAAAACATTAGGAACACGTGTTCTTTCAATGACACAGACTGACCAGGTGAATCCAGGTGAAAGCTATGATCCCTTATTAATGTCACTTGTTAAATCCACTTCAATCAGTGTAGATGAAGGAGAGAAGACAGGTTAAAGAAGGATTTTTAAGCCTTGAGACAATTGAGAGATGGATTGTTTATGTGTGACATTGAGGGTGAATGGACAAAACAAAATATTTAAGTGCTTTTGAACAGGATATGGTAGTAGGTGCCAGGTGCACCGGTTTGTCAAGAACTACAATGCTGCTGGGTTGTACATCTGACTAGGTATCCCTTTGAGGTTTGCACTATTGTGTTCAAAACATATTGTTTTCCCTTTTAATGTATTTTTGCTTTCCTGTATTTATACTTGGGATAGTATATCCCAGTATATATATATATATATATATATATATATACCTAGTCAGATAGTATATCCCAGTGTATATATATATATATATATATATATATATATATACCTAGTCAGATAGTATATCCCCGTATATATATATATATATATATATATATACCTAGTCAGATAGTATATCCCCGTATATATATATATATATATATATATATATACCTAGTCAGATAGTATATCCCAGTATATATATATACCTAGTCAGAGAGTATATCCCAGTATATATATATATATATATATATATACCTAGTCAGATAGTATATCCCAGTGTATATATATATATATACCTAGTCAGATAGTATATCCCAGTGTATATATATATATATATATACCTAGTCAGATAGTATATCCCAGTATATATATATATACCTAGTCAGATAGTATATCCCAGTATATATATATATACCTAGTCAGATAGTATATCCCAGTATATATATATATATACCTAGTCAGATAGTATATCCCAGTATATATATATATATACCTAGTCAGATAGTATATCCCAGTATATATATATATACCTAGTCAGATAGTATATCCCAGTATATATATATATATATACCTAGTCAGATAGTATATCCCAGTATATATATATATATATATATATATATATATATATACCTAGTCAGATAGTATATCCCAGTGTATATATATATATATATATATATATATATACCTAGTCAGATAGTATATCCCAGTGTATATATATATATATATATATATATATATACCTAGTCAGATAGTATATCCCAGTATATATATATATATATATACCTAGTCAGATAGTATATCCCAGTATATATATATATATATACCTAGTCAGATAGTATATCCCAGTATATATATATATATACCTAGTCAGATAGTATATCCCAGTATATATATATATATATATATATACCTAGTCAGATAGTATATCCCAGTATATATATATATATATACCTAGTCAGATAGTATATCCCAGTATATATATATATATATATATATATATACCTAGTCAGATAGTATATCCCAGTATATATATATATATACCTAGTCAGATAGTATATCCCAGTATATATATATACCTAGTCAGATAGTATATCCCAGTATATATATATATACCTAGTCAGATAGTATATCCCAGTATATATATATATATATATATACCTAGTCAGATAGTATATCCCAGTATATATATATATACCTAGTCAGATAGTATATCCCAGTATATATATATATATATACCTAGTCAGATAGTATATCCCAGTATATATATATATATATATATATACCTAGTCAGATAGCATATCCCAGTATATATATATATATATATATATACCTAGTCAGATAGTATATCCAGTATATATATATATATACCTAGTCAGATAGTATATCCCAGTATATATATATATATATACCTAGTCAGATAGGATATCCCAGTATATATATATATACCTAGTCAGATAGTATATCCCAGTAATATATTATATATATACCTAGTCAGATAGTATATCCCAGTATATATATATATATATATATATATATATATATATATATACCTAGTCAGATAGTATATCCCCGTATATATATATATATATATATATATACATAGTCGATAGTATATCCCAGTATATATATATATATATAAGATAATATATACCTAGTCAATAGTATTCCCAGTATATATATATATATATATATATACCTAGTCAGATAGTTAATCCCAGTATATATATATATATATACCTAGTCAGATAGATTTCCCAGTATATATATTACCTAGTCAGATAGTATATCCCAGTATATATATATATACCTAGTCAGATAGTATATCCCAGTATATATATATATATATATATATATATATATATATATATATATATATATATATATATACCTAGTCAGATAGTATATCCCAGTATATATATATATATATATATACCTAGTCAGATAGCATATCCCAGTATATATATATATATACCTAGTCAGATAGTATATCCCAGTATATATATATATATATATATATATACCTAGTCAGATAGTATATCCCAGTATATATATATATATATATATATATATACCTAGTCAGATAGTATATCCCAGTATATATATATATATATATATATATATATATATATATATCTAGTCAGATAGTATATCCCAGTATATATATATATATATACCTAGTCAGATAGTATATCCCAGTATATATATTTATATATATATATATATCTAGTCAGATAGTATATCCCAGTATATATATATATATATATACCTAGTCAGATAGTATATCCCAGTATATATATATATATATACCTAGTCAGATAGTATATCCCAGTATATATATATATACCTAGTCAGATAGTATATCCCAGTATATATATATATATACCTAGTCAGATAGTATATCCCAGTATATATATATATATATATATACCTAGTCAGATAGTATATCCCAGTATATATATATATATATATAGATATATATACCTAGTCAGATAGTATATCCCAGTATATATATATATATATATATACCTAGTCAGATAGTATATCCCAGTATATATATATATATATATACCTAGTCAGATAGTATTTCCCAGTATATATATATACCTAGTCGATAGTATATCCCAGTATATATATATATATATATATATATACATAGTCAGATAGTATATCCCAGTATATATATATATATATATATAGATATATATACCTAGTCAGATAGTATATCCCAGTATATATATATATATATATATACCTAGTCAGATAGTATATCCCAGTATATATATATATATATATATATATACCTAGTCAGATAGTATTTCCCAGTATATATATATACCTAGTCAGATAGTATATCCCAGTATATATATATATATACCTAGTCAGATAGTATATCCGCAGTATATATATATATATATACCTAGTCAGATAGTATATCCCAGTATATATATATATATATATATATATATATATATATATATATATATATATATATACCTAGTCAGATAGTATATCCCAGTATATATATATATATATATATATACCTAGTCAGATAGTATATCCCAGTATATATATATATATATATATATATATATATATATATATATATATATATACCTAGTCAGATAGTATATCCCAGTATATATATATATATATATATATATATATATATATATATATATATATATATACCTAGTCAGATAGTATATCCCAGTGTATATATATATATATATATACCTAGTCAGATAGTATATCCCAGTATATATATATATATATACCTAGTCAGATAGTATATCCCAGTATATATATATATATATATATATATATACCTAGTCAGATAGTATATCCCAGTATATATATATATATATACCTAGTCAGAGAGTATATCCCAGTATATATATATATATATATATATACCTAGTCAGATAGTATATCCCAGTATATATATATATATATATACCTAGTCAGATAGTATATCCCAGTGGTATATATATATATATATATACCTAGTCAGATAGTATATCCCAGTATATATATTTATATACCCAGTCAGATAGTATATCCCAGTATATATATATATATATATACCTAGTCAGATAGTATATCCCAGTATATATATATATATATACCTAGTCAGATAGTATATCCCAGTATATATATATATATATATATACCTAGTCAGATAGTATATCCCAGTATATATATTTATATATATATATATATATATTTATTTTACGCTGGAGGACATCTTTTAATTAAAAATCTGAAATCGGTGCCAAACGTTATGGCTAAATGCCTTTTTGTCCCAGGTTTGAGCCAGAGACTTATGTCCAGTTTGAAGCTTCCTGCCTTCTTGTGGTTTAACGATGCTTCAATGTTGCCAGGCAGTTAATACGAGTTGAGTCACGCTGCCAGATCACAGATCAGATCACAGATCACAGATCAGATCACAGATCAGATCACGGACCAGCTCACGGACCAGCTCACGGACCAGCTCATGGACCAAGCTCACGGATCAGATCACAGATCAGATCACAGATCAGATCACAGATCAGATCACAGCACATTAAACAGCTGTAAATGTCTTTCCGTTGTGTGCGGCGGAGCGTCCAGGGCCCACAATGATCATCAAAGACCTGATGGTGTACATAAACACTAAGAGGCTCCTGCACGAGCTAGTCTTTCTCTACAGGGTATTAACACACACACCTCCTCTCTGCAGGGTATTAACACACACACCTCCTCTCTACAGGGTATTAACACACACACCTCCTCTCTACACGGGTATTAACACACACCCCCTCTCTACAGGGTATTAACACACCACCTCCTCTCTACAGGGTATTAACACACACACCTCCTCTCTACAGGGTATTAACACACACACCTCCTCTCTACAGGGTATTAACACACACACCTCCTCTCTAAAGGGTATTAACCACACTCCTCTAGGTTCACACACACACACCCCCTCTCTACAGGGTATTAACACACACACGCCTCTCTGCAGGGTATTACCACACACCCCTCTCTACAGGGTATTAACACACACACCTCCTCTCTACAGGGCATTAACACACACACCTCCTCTCTGCAGGGTATTAACACACACACCTCCTCTCTACAGGGTATTAACACACACACCCCCTCTCTACAGGGTATTAACACACACACCTCCTCTCTAAAGGGTATTAACACACACACACACACACACACCCCTCTCTACAGGGTATTAACACACACCTCCTCTCTGCAGGGTATTAACACACACACCTCCTCTCTACAGGGCATTAAACACACACACCTCCTCTCTACAGGGGATTAACACACACACACCCCTCTCTGCAGGGTATTAACACACACACACCCCTCTGCAGGGTATTAACACACACACCTCCTCTTTGCATGGTATTAACACACACACACCCCTCTCTGCAGGGTATTAACACACACCCCTCTCTGCATGGTATTAACACACACACACACCTCTCTCCAGGGTATTAACACACACACACACCTCTCTGCAGGGTATTAACACACACACCTCCTCTCTACAGGGTATTAACACACACACCTCCTCTCTACAGGGTATTAACACACACCCCCTCTCTACAGGGTATTAACACACACACCTCCTCTCTACAGGGTATTAACACACACACACACCTCTCTGCAGGGTATTAACACACACACCTCCTCTCTACAGGGTATTAACACACACACCTCCTCTCTACAGGGTAATTAACACACACCCCCTCTCTACAGGGTATTAACACACACACCTCCTCTCTACAGGGTATTAACACACACACCTCCTCTCTACAGGGTATTAACACACACACCTCCTCTCTAAAGGGTATTAACACACACACACACACCCCTCTCTACAGGGTATTAACACACACACCTCCTCTCTGCAGGGTATTACCACACACCCCTCTCTACAGGGTATTAACACACACACCTCCTCTCTACAGGGCATTAACACACACACCTCCTCTCTGCAGGGTATTAACACACACACCTCCGTGTCATCTGATAGCTGTCTGTTCTTTTTCTAAGTGAACCACGAGATGTTTATGTACATAGACATCCGCTATGCGAAGCTACAGTATTTAGCCCTAACCTGCTGTTAATGTACACACCGCTATGCTAAGATACAGTATTTAGCTCTGATTTGTTGTTAATATACACACCGCTATGCTAAGCTACAGTATTTAGCTCTGATTTGCTGTTAATATACACACCGCTATGCTAAGCTACAGTAGTTAGTCCTGGCCTGTTGTTAATATACACACCGCTATGCTAAGCTACAGTAGTTAGTCCTGACCTGTTGTTAATATACACACCACTATGCTAAGCTACAGTAGTTAGTCCTGACCTGTTGTTAATATACACACCGCTATGCTAAGCTACATTAGTTAGTCCTGACCTGTTGTTAATATACACACCACTATGCTAAGCTACAGTAGTTAGTCCTGACCTGTTGTTATATACCACACCGCTATGCTAAGCTACAGTAGTTAGTCCTGACCTGTTTGTTAATATACACACCGCTATGCTAAGCTACAGTAGTTAGTCCTGACCTGTTGTTAATATACACACCGCTATGCTAAGCTACGTCTCAACTCCGATGTCAAGCCATCCAGGCTAATCAGACGGATAGTAGGATGGTTGTGAAGCAGACTGTTTCCTCTTGTCTCACTACACATTGTGCGTCCCCATTGACAGCCTATTGCCTACGTAGTGCATTACTTTTGACCAAAACATATGGGTCCTGGTCAGAAGCGATGCACTATGTAGGGAATAGGGTGCCAATTGGGACACAGAATCTGTTTTGCTGTACTAGCCAGGGGTCATTCAGGCTTGTCTCAGGGGCACCCTCCTAAACAGACCATTGGCCCCTTGCCTGTCTGTAAAACTTCATAGCTACAAGAAGGTAATCTTTATATTTTGTAATGTTAGTGTTTCAAAAACCCTCCTAGATAAGTCCTAGTGCAGAGATGTGCTTTTCTATCTCTGTAGGTGTGGTTTATTCTCTGTAGGGGTGGTTTATTCTCTGTAGGGGTGGTTTATTCTCTGTAGGGGTGGTTTATTCTCTTAGGTGTGGTTTATTCTCTGTAGGGGTGGTTTATTCTCTGTAGGAGTGGGTGGTTTATTCTCTGTAGGGGTGGTTATTCTCTGTAGGGGTGGTTTATTCTCTGTAGGGGTGGTTTATTCTCTGTAGGGTGGTTTATTCTCTGTAGGTGTGGTTTATTCTCTGTAGGGGTGGTTTATTCTCTGTAGGAGTGGTGGTTTATTCTCTGTAGGGGTGGTTTATTCTCTGTAGGGGTGGTTTATTCTCTGTAGGGGTGGTTTATTCTCTGTAGGGGTGGTTTATTCTCTGTAGGAGTGGTGTCCTGTAGGTGTGGGTTTATTCTCTGTAGGGGTGGTTTATTCTCTTAAGGAGTGGTGGTTTATTCTCTGTAGGGGTGGTTTATTCTCTGTAGGGGTGGTTTATTCTCTGTAGGGGTGGTTTATTCTCTGTAGGGGTGGTTTATTCTCTGTAGGGGTGGTTTATTCTCTGTAGGGGTGGTGTCTGTAGGTGTGGTTTATTCTCTGTAGGGGTGGTTTATTCTCTGTAGGGGTGGTTTATTCTCTGTAGGGGTGGTTTATTCTCTGTAGGGGTGGTTTATTCTCTGTAGTGGTGGTTTAATCTCTGTAGTGGTGGTTTATTCTCTGTAGGGGTGGTTTATTCGCTGTAGGGGTGGTTTATTCTCTGTAGTGGTGGTTTAATCTCTGTAGTGGTGGTTTATTCTCTGTAGGGTGGTTTATTCGCTGTAGGGGTGGTTTATTCGCTGTAGGGGTGGTTTATTCTCTGTAGGGGTGGTTTATTCTCTGTAGGGGTTGGTTTATTCTCTGTAGGGGTGGTTTATTCTCTGTAGGGGTGGTTTATTCTCTGTAGGGGTGGTTTATTCTCTGTAGGGGTGGTTTATTCTCTGTAGGGGTGGTTTATTCTCTGTAGTGGTGGTTTAATCTCTGTAGGGTTGGTTTATTCTCTGTAGGGTTGGTTTATTCTCTGTAGGGTTGGTTTATTCTCTGTAGGGGTGGTTTATTCTCTTAGGAGTGGTGGTTTATTCTCTGTAGGGGTGGTTTATTCTCTGTAGGTGTGGTTTATTCTCTGTAGGGGTGGTTTATTCTCTGTAGGGGTGGTTTATTCTCTGTAGGGGTGGTTTATTCTCTGTAGGGGTGGTTTATTCTCTGTGGGGGTGGTTTATTCTCTGTAGTGGTGGTTTATTCTCTGTAGGGGTGGTTTATTCTCTGTAGTGGTGGTTTATTCTCTGTAGTGGTGGTTTAATCTCTGTAGTGGTGGTTTATTCTCTGTAGGGGGTGGTTTATTCTCTGTAGGGGTGGTTTATTCCTAATAGGGGTGGTTTATTCTCTGTAGGGGGTGGTTTAATTCTCTGGTAGGGGTGGTTTATTCCTGTAGGGGTGGTTTATTCTCTGTAGTGGTGGTTAATCTCTGTAGGGTTGGGTTTAGTTCTCCTGTAGGGTTGGTTTATTCTCTTGTAGGGTTGGTTTATCTCTGTAGGGGTGGTTTATTCTCTTAAGGAGTGGTGGTTTATTCTCTAGGGGTGGTTTATTCTCTGTAGGGGTGGTTTATTCTCTGTAGGGGTGGTTTATTCTCTGTAGGGGTGGTTTATTCTCTGTAGGGGTGGTTTATTCTCTGTAGGGGTGGTTTATTCTCTGTAGGGGTGTTTATTCTCTGTAGGGGTGGTTTATTCTCTGTAGGGGTGGTTTATTCTCTGTAGTGGTGGTTTATTCTCTGTAGGGGTGGTTTATTCTCTGTAGGGGTGGTTTATTCTCTGTAGGGGTGGTTTATTCTCTGTAGGGGTGGTTTATTCTCTGTAGTGTGGTTTATTCTCTGTAGGGTGGTTGATTCCTCTGTAGGGGTGGTTTAATCTCTGTAGGTGTGGTTTATTCTCTGTAGGGGTGGTTTATTCTCTGTAGTGGTGGTTTATTCTCTGTAGGGGTGGTTTATTCTCTGTAGGGGTGGTTTATTCTCTGTAGGGGTGGTTTATTCTCTGTAGGGGTGGTTTATTCTCTGTAGGGGTGGTTTATTCTCTATAGGAGTGGTTTATTCTCTGTAGTGGTGGTTTATTCTCTGTAGGGGTGGTTTATTCTCTGTAGGGGTGGTTTATTCTCTGTAGGGGTGGTTTATTCTCTGTAGGGGTGGTTTATTCTCTGTAGGGGTGGTTTTATTCTCTGTAGGGTGGTTTAATCTCTGTAGTGGTGGTTTAATTCTCTGTAGTGGTGGTTTATTCTCTGTAGGGGTGGTTTATTCTCTGTAGGGGTGGTTTATTTCTCTGTAGGTGGTGGTTTATTCTCTGTAGGGTGGTTTATTCTCTGTAGGGGTGGTTATTCTCTGTAGGGGTGGTTTATTCTCTGTAGGGGTGGTTTATTCTCTGTAGGGTGGTGGTTTATTCTCTGTAAGTGGGTGGTTTATTCTCTGTAGGGGTGGTTTATTCTCTGTAGGGGGTGGTTTATTCTCTGTAGGGGTGGTTTATTCTCTGTAGGGGGTGGTTTATTCTCTGTAGGGGTGGTTTATTCTCTGTAGGGGTGGTTTATTCGCTGTAGGGGTGGTTAGTGTGTTTATTCTCTGTAGTGGTGGTTTATTCTCTGTAGGGGTGGTTTATCTCTGTAGGGGTGGTTTATTCTCTGTAGGGGTGGTTATTCTCTGTAGTGGTGGTTTATTCTCTGTAGGGGTGGTTTATTCTCTGTAGGTGGTGTTTATTCTCTGTAGGGGTGTTATTCTCTGTAGGGGTGGTTTATTCTCTGTAGGGGTGGTTTATTCTCTGTAGGGGTGGTTTATTCTCTGTAGGGGTGGTTTCCTCTGTAGGGGTTGGTTTATTCTCTGTAGGGGGTGGTTTATTCTCTGTAGGGGTGGTTTATTCTCTGTAGGGGGTGTTTATTCTCTGTAGGGGTGGTTTAATCTCTGTAGGGGGTGGTTTATTTCCTCTGTAGAGGTGGTTTATTTCTCTGTGGGGGTGGTTTATTCTCTGTAGGGGTGGTTTATTCTCTGTAGGGGTGGTTTATTCTCTAGGGGTGGTTTTATTCTCTAGGGGTGGTTTATTCTCTGTAGTGGTGGTTTATTCTCTGTAGTGGTGGTTTATTCTCTGTAGGGGTGGTTTATTCTCTATAGGGGTGGTTTATTCTCTAGGGGTGGTTTATTCTCTGTAGGGGTGCTTTTTTTGTAGGGGTGGGTTTATTCTCTGTAGGGGGTGGTTTATTCTCTGTAGGGTGGTTTAATCTCTGTAGGGGTGGTTTTATTCTCTGTAGGGGTGGTTTATTCTCTGTAGGGGTGGTTTATTCTCTGTAGGGGTGGTTTATTCTCTGTAGGGGTGGTTTATTCTCTGTAGGGGTGGTGTCTGTAGGGGTGGTTTATTCTCTGTAGGGGTGGTTTTATTCTCTGTAAGGGGTGGTGTCTGTTAGGGGTGGTTTATTCTCTGTAGGGGTGGTTTATTCTCTGTAGGGGTGGTGTCGTGTAGGGTGGTTTATTCTCTGTAGGAGTGGTGTCTGTAGGGGTGGTTATTCTCTGTAGGGGTGGTTTATTCTCTGTAGGAGTGGTGTCTGTAGGGGGTGGTTTATTCTCTGTAGGGGTGGTTATTCTCTGTAGGGGTGGTTTATTCTCCTGTAGGGGTGGTTTATTCTCTGTAGGGGTGGATTATCTCTGTAGTGGTGGTTTAATCTCTGTAGTGGTTGGTTTATTCTCTGTAGGGGTGGTTTATTCGCTGTTAGGGGTGGTTTATTCTCTGTAGTGGTGGTTTAATCTCTGTAGTGGTGGTTATTCTCTGTAGGGGTGGTTTATTCGCTGTAGGGGTGGTTTTATTCGCTGTAGGGTGGTTTATTCTCTGTAGGGGTGGTTTATTCTCTGTAGGGGTGGTTTATTCTCTGTAGGGGTGGTTTATTCTCTGTAGGGGTGGTTTATTCTCTGTAGGGGTGGTTTTATTCTCTGTAGGGGTGGTTTATTCTCTGTAGGGGTGGTTTATTCTCTGTAGTGGTGGTTTAATCTCTGTAGGGTTGGTTTATTCTCTGTAGGGTTTGGTTTATTCTCTGTAGGGGTTGGTTTATTCTCTGTAGGGGTGGTTTATTCTCTAAGGAGTGGTGGTTTATTCTCTGTAGGGGTGGTTTATTCTCTGTAGGGTGTGGTTTATTCTCTGTAGGGGTGGGTTTATTCTCTGTAGGGGTGGTTTATTCTCTGTAGGGGTGGTTTATTCTCTGTAGGGGTGGTTTATTCTCTGTGGGGGTGGTTTATTCTCTGTAGTGGTGGTTTATTCTCTGTAGGGGTGGTTTAATTCTCTGTAGTGGTGGTTTATTCTCTGTAGTGGGTGGTTTAAATCTCTGTAGTGGTGGTTATTCTCTGTAGGGGTGGTTTATTCTCTGTAGGGGGTGGTTTATTCTCTATAGGGGTGGTTTATTCTCTGTAGGGGTGGTTTATTCTCTGTAGGGGTGGTTTATTCTCTGTAGGGGTGGTTGTATCTCTGTAGGGGTGGTTTATTCTCTGTAGTGGTGGTTTAATCTCTGTAGGTTGGTTTATTCTCTGTAGGGTTGGTTTATTCTCTGTAGGGTTGGTTTATTCTCTGTAGGGGTGGTTTATTCTCTTAAGGAGTGGTGGTTTATTCTCTAGGGTGGTTTATCTCTGTAGGGGTGGTTTATTCTCTGTAGGGGGTGGTTATTCTCGTAGGGGGTGGTTATTCTCTGTAGGGTGGATTTATTCTCTGGTAGGTGTTATTCTCTGTAGGGTGGTTTATTCTCTGTAGGGGTGGTTTATTCTCTGTAGGGGTGGTTTATTCTCTGTAGGGGTGTGTATTATTCTCTGTATGGGTGGTTTATTCTCTGTAGGGGTGGTTTATTCTCTGTAGGTATTCTCTGTAGGGTGGTTTATTCTCTGTAGGGTGGTTAAGTCTCTGTAGTGGTGTTATTCTCTGTAGGTGGAGGTTTATTCTCTGTAGGGGTGGTTTAAAATCTCTGTAGGTGTGGTTTATTCCTCTGTAGGGGTGGTTTATTCTCTGTAGTGGGTGGTCTTATTCTCTGTAGGGGTGGTTTATTCTCTGTAGGGGTGGTTGATTCTATGTAGGGTGGGTTTATTCTCTGTAGGGGTGGTTTAATTCTCCTGTAGGGGTGGTTTAATTCTCTATAGGAGTGGTTTATTCTCTGTAGTGGTGGTTATTCTCTGTAGGGGTGGTTTATTCTCTGTAGGGGTGGTTTATTCTGCTGTAGGGGTGGTTTATTCTCTGTAGGGGTGGTTTATTCTCTGTAGGGGTGGTTTATTCTCTGTAGGGGTGGTTTAATCTCTGTAGTGGTTTATTCTCTGTAGGGGTGGTTTATTCTCTGTAGGGGTGGTTTATTCTCTGTAGGGGTGGTTTATTCTCTGTAGTGGTGGTTTATTCTCTGTAGGGGTGGTTTATTCTCTGTAGGGGTGGTTTATTCTCTGTAGGGGTGGTTATTCTCTGTAGTGGTGGTTTATTCTCTGTAGGTGTGGTTTATTCTCTGTAGGGGTGGTTTATTCTCTGTAGGGGTGGTTTATTCTCTGTAGGGGTGGTTTATTCTCTGTAGGGGTGGTTTATTCTCTGTAGGGGTGGTTTATTCTCTGTAGGGGTGGTTTATTCTCTGTAGGGGTGGTTTATTCTCTGTAGGGGTGGTTTATTCTCTGTAGGGGTGGTTTATTCTCTGTAGGGGTGGTTTATTCTCTGTAGGGGTGGTTTAATCTCTGTAGGGGGTGGTTTATTCTCTGTAGAGGTGGTTTATTCTCTGTGGGGGTGGTTTATTCTCTGTAGGGGTGGTTTATTCTCTGTAGGGGTGGTTTATTCTCTAGGGGTGGTTTATTCTCTAGGGGTGGTTTATTCTCTGTAGTGGTGGTTTATTCTCTGTAGTGGTGGTTTTATTCTCTGTAGGGGTGGTTTATTCTCTATAGGGGTGGTTTATTCTCTAGGGGTGGTTTATTCTCTGTAGGGGTGGTTTATTCTCTGTAGGGGTGGTTTATTCTCTGTAGGGGTGGTTTATTCTCTGTAGGGGTGGTTTAATCTCTGTAGGGGTGGTTTATTCTCTGTAGGGGTGGTTTATTCTCTGTAGGGGTGGTTTATTCTCTGTAGGGGTGGTTTATTCTCTGTAGGGGTGGTTTATTCTCTGTAGGGGTGGTGTCTGTAGGGGTGGTTTATTCTCTGTAGGGGTGGTTTATTCTCTGTAGGGGTGGTGTCTGTAGGGGTGGTTTATTCTCTGTAGGGGTGGTTTATTCTCTGTAGGGGTGGTGTCTGTAGGGGTGGTTTATTCTCTGTAGGAGTGGTGTCTGTAGGGGTGGTTTATTCTCTGTAGGGGTGGTTTATTCTCTGTAGGAGTGGTGTCTGTAGGGGTGGTTTATTCTCTGTAGGGGTGGTTTATTCTCTGTAGGGGTGGTGTCTGTAGGGTGGTTTATTCTCTGTAGGGGTGGTTTATTCTCTGTAGGGGTGGTTTATTCTCTGTAGGGGTGGTTTATTCTCTGTAGGGGTGGTGGTTTAATCTCAGTGTGTAATGATTTAAAAGCTCACCAACCAGGCTAGTCCTCTGAATATCCACTTCCAGGCCTCTCTCTCGCTCTCTCTCTCTGTCTCTGACTTTCTCTCTCTCTTTCTCTCTCATCCATATACTTACATGTACATATTCTCATTCACCCCTTTATATTTGTGTGTATTAGGTCGTTGTTGTGGAATTGTTAGATTACTTGTTATATATTACTGCACTGTCGGGAACTAGAAGCACAAGCATTTCGCTACACCTGCATTAACATCTGCTAACCATGTGTAAGTGACAAATAAAATTTGATTCGTCTTTCTCTCTGTGTCTCTTGCTCTCCATCTATCGGTGTGTGTCTGTGTGTAATATATATGGAAATGTGCTTATTTTCTCTCCTCCCTCTCTAGGCCATCTCCCAGCAGGACTTAGTCCACATGGCAATACAGATAGCATGCGGGATGAGCTACCTGGCCAGAAGAGAGGTCATCCACAAAGACCTGGCCTCCAGGAACTGTGTGTGAGTATCTCATGACCACCCTTCTCGTGCTAATATACAATTTTTTTAAACCTACAGAAAGTGTTGAGTATCAACTATTGTTGTATTGAGTGTTGATGGATTTGTATATTCTGCGAAGAGTTTTGTTTAATTTAATTCCATTTATTCATTATGAATGATACAAATATGAAAATTGTGTTCCTGGCTCTAGATCAATAAGACACATACAATTTATACAGTGCCAGTCAGAAGTTTAGACACACCAACTCATTCAAGGTTTCTTCTTTATTTTGACAATTTTCTACATTGTAGAATAATAGTAAAGACATCAAAACTATGAAATAAAACATATGGAATCATGTAGTAACCAAACAAAGTGTTAAACCAATCCAAATATAGTTTAGATTCTTCAAAGTAGCCACCCTTTGCCTTGATGACAGCTTTGGACACTCTTGGCATTCTCTCAACCAGCTTCACCTGGAATGCTTTTCCAACAGTCTTGAAGGAGTTCCCACATATGCTGAGCACTTGTTGACTGCTTTTCCTTCACTCTGCGGTCCAACTCATCACAAACCAACTCAATTGGTTTGAGGATGGGTGATTGTGGAGGCCAGGTCATCTGATGCAGCACTCCATCCAATCTCCTTCCTGGTCAAATAGCCCTTACATAGACTGAAGGTGTGTTGGGTCATTGTCTTGTTGAAAAACAAATGTTAGTCCCATTAAGCGCAAACCAGATGGGATGGTGTATCGCTGCAGAATGCTGTGGTAGCCATGCTGGTTAAGTGTGCCTTGAATTCTAAATAAATCACAGACAGGGTCACCAGCAAAGCACCATCACACCTCCTCCTCCATGCTTCAAGGTGGGAACCACACATGCAGAGATCATCCGTTCACTTACTCTGCGTCTCACAAAGACACGGCGGTTGGAACCAAAAATCTAAAATTTGGACTCATCAGACCAATGGACAGATTTCTACCAGTCTAATGTCCATTGCTCGTGTTTCTTGGCCCAAGCAAGTCTCTTCTTCATATTGGTGTCCTTTTGTAGTGGTTTCTTTGCAGCAATTTGACCATGAAGACCTGATTCACACAGTCTCCTCTGAACAGTTGATGTTGAGATGTGTCTGTTACGTGAACTCTGTGAAGCATTTATTTGGTCTGCAATTTCTGAGGCTGGTAACTCTAATGAACTCATCCTCTGCAGCAGAGGTAACTCTGGGTCTTCCTCTCCTGTGGCGGTCCTCATGAGAGCCAATTTCATCATAACGCTTGATGGTTTTTGAGACTGCACTTGAAGAAACTTTAAAATTATTGTAAGTCAAAGGGGATTGAACAAAGTACAGAGTGAAGGGTCTGAATACTTATGTAAATGTGATATTTCAGTTTGTATTTTTACAAAAACCTGTTATTGCTTTGCCATTTTATTGTGGTTATTGTGTGTGGATAGATGAGGGGGAAAAACAATTGAATAATTTTTAGGCTGTAACGTAACAAAATGTAGAAAAAGTCAAGGGGTCTGAATATTTTCCGAATGCACTCGATCTACCTCAATTACCTAGTGCTTTCTATAGCTCCACATTGATCTGGTACTCCCTGTATATAGCTCCACATTGATCTGGTACTTCCTGTATATAGCTCCACATTGATCTGGTACTCCCTGTATATAGCTCCACATTGATCTGGTACTTCCTGTATATAGCTCCACATTGATCTGGTACTTCCTGTATATAGCTCCACATTGATCTGGTACTGGTACTTCCTGAATATAGCTCCACATTGATCTGGTACTCCCTGTATATAGCTCCACATTGATCTGGTACTGATACTTCATGTATATAGCTCCACATTGATCTGGTACTCCCTGTATATATCTCCACATTGATCTGGTACTGGTACTTCCTGTATATAGCTCCACATTGATCTGGAACTCCCTGTATATAGCCTCACATTGATCTGGTACTCCCTGTATATATCTCCACATTGATCTGGTACTGGAACTCCCTGTATATAGCCTCACATTGATCTGGTACTCCCTGTATATATCTCCACATTGATCTGGTACTGGAACTCCCTGTATATAGATCCACATTGATCTGGAACTCCCTGTATATAGATCCACATTGATCTGGAACTCCCTGTATATAGATCCACATTGATCTGGAACTCCCTGTATATAGATCCACATTGATCTGGAACTTTTTATTAGATTTTATTTGATTTATTTCACCTTTGTTTAACCAGGTAGGCTAGTAGAGAACACCTTTATTTAACCAGGTAGGCTAGTTGAGAACACCTTTATTTAACCAGGTAGGCTAGTTGAGAACACCTTTATTTAACCAGGTAGGCTAGTTGAGAACACCTTTATTTAACCAGGTAGGCTAGTTGAGAACACCTTTATTTAACCAGGTAGGCTAGTTGAGAACACCTTTATTTAACCAGGTAGGCTAGTTGAGAACACCTTTATTTAACCAGGTAGGCTAGTTGAGAACACCTTTATTTAACCAGGTAGGCTAGTTGAGAACACCTTTATTTAACCAGGTAGGCTAGTTGAGAACACCTTTATTTAACCAGGTAGGCTAGTTGAGAACACCTTTATTTAACCAGGTAGGCTAGTTGAGAACACCTTTATTTAACCAGGTAGGCTAGTTGAGAACACCTTTATTTAACCAGGTAGGCTAGTTGAGAACACCTTTATTTAACCAGGTAGGCTAGTTGAGAACACCTTTATTTAACCAGGTAGGCTAGTTGAGAACACCTTTATTTAACCAGGTAGGCTAGTTGAGAACACCTTTATTTAACCAGGTAGGCTAGTTGAGAACACCTTTATTTAACCAGGTAGGCTAGTTGAGAACACCTTTATTTAACCAGGTAGGCCAGTTGAGAACACCTTTATTTAACCAGGTAGGCTAGTTGAGAACAAGTTCTCATTTACAATTGCGACCTGGCCAAGATAAAGCAAAGCAGTTCGACAGATACAACGACACAGAGTTACACATGGAGTAAAACAAACATACAGTCAATAATACAGTATAAACAAGTCTATATACAATGTGAGCAAATGAGGTGAGATAAGGGAGGTAAAGGCAAAAAAAGGCCATGGTGGCAAAGTAAATACAATATAGCAAGTAAAACACTGGAATGGTAGTTTTGCAATGGAAGAATGTGCAAAGTAGAAATAAAAATAATGGGGTGCAAAGGAGCAAAATAAATAAATAAATTAAAATTAAATACAGTTGGGAAAGAGGTAGTTGTTTGGGCTAAATTATAGGTGGGCTATGTACAGGTGCAGTAATCTGTGAGCTGCTCTGACAGTTGGTGCTTAAAGCTAGTGAGGGAGATAAGTGTTCCCAGTTTCAGAGATTTTTGTAGTTCGTTCCAGTCATTGGCAGCAGAGAACTGGAAGGAGAGGCGGCCAAAGAAAGAATTTGTTTTGGGGGTGACTAGAGAGATATAACTGCTGGAGCGTGTGCTACAGGTGGGAGATGCTATGGTGATCAGCGAGCTGAGATAAGGGGGGACTTTACCTAGCAGGGTCTTGTAGATGACATGGAGCCAGTGGGTTTGGCGACGAGTATGAAGCGAGGGCCAGCCAACGAGAGCGTACAGGTCGCAATGGTGGGTAGTATATGGGGCTTTGGTGATAAAACGGATTGCACTGTGATAGACTGCATCCAATTTGTTGAGTAGGGTATTGGAGGCTATTTTGTAAATGACATCGCCAAAGTCGAGGATTGGTAGGATGGTCAGTTTTACAAGGGTATGTTTGGCAGCATGAGTGAAGGATGCTTTGTTGCGAAATAGGAAGCCAATTCTAGATTTAACTTTGGATTGGAGATGTTTGATATGGGTCTGGAAGGAGAGTTTACAGTCTAACCAGACACCTAAGTATTTGTAGTTGTCCATGTATTCTAAGTCAGAGCCGTCCAGAGTAGTGATGTTGGACAGGCGGGTAGGTGCAGGTAGCGATCGGTTGAAGAGCATGCATTTAGTTTTACTTGTATTTAAGAGCAATTGGAGGCCACGGAAGGAGAGTTGTATGGCATTGAAGCTTGCCTGGAGGGTTGTTAACACAGTGTCCAAAGAAGGGCCGGAAGTATACAGAATGGTGTCGTCTGCGTAGAGGTGGATCAGGGACTCACCAGCAGCAAGAGCGACCTCATTGATGTATACAGAGAAGAGAGTCGGTCCAAGAATTGAACCCTGTGGCACCCCCATAGAGACTGCCAGAGGTCCGGACAGCAGACCCTCCGATTTGACACACTGAACTCTATCAGAGAAGTAGTTGGTGAACCAGGCGAGGCAATCATTTGAGAAACCAAGGCTGTCGAGTCTGCCGATGAGGATGTGGTGATTGACAGAGTCGAAAGCCTTGGCCAGATCAATGAATACGGCTGCACAGTAATGTTTCTTATCGATGGCGGTTAAGATATCGTTTAGGACCTTGAGCGTGGCTGAGGTGCACCCATGACCAGCTCTGAAACCAGATTGCATAGCAGAGAAGGTATGGTGAGATTCGAAATGGTCGGTAATCTGTTTGTTGACTTGGCTTTCGAAGACCTTAGAAAGGCACGGTAGGATAGATATAGGTCTGTAGCAGTTTGGGTCAAGAGTGTCCCCCCCTTTGAAGAGGGGGATGACCGCAGCTGCTTTCCAATCTTTGGGAATCTCAGACGACACGAAAGAGAGGTTGAACAGGCTAGTAATAGGGGTGGCAACAATTTCGGCAGATAATTTTAGAAAGAAAGGGTCCAGATTGTCTAGCCCGGCTGATTTGTAGGGGTCCAGATTTTGCAGCTCTTTCAGAACATCAGCTGAATGGATTTGGGAGAAGGAGAAATGGGGAAGGCTTGGGCGAGTTGCTGTTGGGGGTGCAGTGCTGTTGTCCGGGGTAGGAGTAGCCAGGTGGAAAGCATGGCCAGCCGTAGAAAAATGCTTATTGAAATTCTCAATTATGGTGGATTTATCAGTGGTGACAGTGTTTCCTATCTTCAGTGCAGTGGGCAGCTGGGAGGAGGTGTTCTTATTCTCCATGGACTTTACAGTGTCCCAGAACTTTTTTGAGTTAGTGTTGCAGGAAGCAAATTTCTGCTTGAAAAAGCTAGCCTTGGCTTTTCTAACTGCCTGTGTATAATGGTTTCTAGCTTCCCTGAACAGCTGCATATCACGGGGGCTGTTCGATGCTAATGCAGAACGCCATAGGATGTTTTTGTGTTGGTTAAGGGCAGTCAGGTCTGGGGAGAACCAAGGGCTATATCTGTTCCTGGTTCTAAATTTCTTGAATGGGGCATGTTTATTTAAGATGGTTAGGAAGGCATTTTTTTAAAATAACCAGGCATCCTCTACTGACGGGATGAGATCAATATCCTTCCAGGATACCCCGGCCAGGTCGATTAGAAAGGCCTGCTCGCAGAAGTGTTTCAGGGAGCGTTTTACAGTGATGAGTGGAGGTCGTTTGACCGCTGACCCATTACGGATGCAGGCAATGAGGCAGTGATCGCTGAGATCTTGGTTGAAGACAGCAGAGGTGTATTTAGAGGGGAAGTTGGTTAGGATGATATCTATGAGGGTGCCCGTGTTTAAGGCTTTGGGGAGGTACCTGGTAGGTTCATTGATAATTTGTGTGAGATTGAGGGCATCAAGTTTAGATTGTAGGATGGCTGGGGTGTTAAGCATGTTCCAGTTTAGGTCGCCTAGCAGCACGAACTCTGAAGATAGATGGGGGGCAATCAGTTCACATATGGTGTCCAGAGCACAGCTGGGGGCAGAGGGTGGTCTATAGCAGGCGGCAACGGTGAGAGACTTGTTTTTAGAGAGGTGGATTTTTAAAAGTAGAAAATTGTTTGGGTACAGACCTGGATAGTAGGACAGAACTCTGCAGGCTATCTTTGCAGTAGATTGCAACACCGCCCCCTTTGGCAGTTCTATCTTGTCTGAAAATGTTCTAGTTTGGAATTAAAATGTCTGAATTTTTGGTGGTCTTCCTAAGCCAGGATTCAGACACAGCTAGAACATCCGGGTTGGCAGAGTGTGCTAAAGCAGTGAATAGAACAAACTTAGGGAGGAGGCTTCTAATGTTAACATGCATGAAACCAAGGCTATTACGGTTACAGAAGTCGTCAAAAGAGAGCGCCTGGGGAATAGGAGTGGAGCTAGGCACTGCAGGGCCTGGATTCACCTCTACATCGCCAGAGGAACATAGGAGGAGTAGAATAAGGGTACGGCTAAAAGCTATGAGAATTGGTCGTCTAGAACGTCTGGAACATAGAGTAAAAGGAGGTTTCTGGGGGCGATAAAATAGCATCAAGGTATAATGTACAGACAAATGTATGGTAGGATGTGAATACAGTGGAGGTAAACCTAGGTATTGAGTGATGAAGAGAGAGATATTGTCTCTAGAAACATCATTGAAACCAGGAGATGTCATTGCATGTGTGGGTGGTGGAACTAATAGGTTGGATAAGGTATAGTGAGCAGGACTAGAGGCTCTACAGTGAAATAAGCCAATAAACACTAACCAGAACAGCAATGGACAAGACATATTGACATTAAGGAGAGGCATGCTTAGTCGAGTGATCAAAAGGGGCCAGTGAGTGGAGAGGTGGGTTGGTGATTTAGACAGCTAGCCAGGGCATCGGTAGCAAGCTAGCATAGGATGGAGGTCTGTTGTTAGCCACCTCTTGCGTTCCGTCAGTAGATTAGTGGGGTTCCGTGTGGTAGAGGGGATTAATCCAAATCACACAACAACAACAAAAATAAAAACAATAGATATAGTTATAGAGGCCCAAGAAGAAAACATAATAATAATAATAAAAATAAATAAATTGTCCGATTGTCTATTCAGATAGCAGCCGGTAAGACAGCTAACGGTTAGCAGGCCGCAGATTGTCGTTCAGGTAACGTCGCGACGGAGGAGCCAGCCGGATAACTCCTCCCTGTATATAGCCTCACATTGATCTGGTACTCCCTGTATATAGCCTCACATTGATCTGGTACTTCCTGTATATAGCTCCACATTGATCTGGTACTCCCTGTATATAGCTCCACATTGATCTGGTACTGGTACTTCCTGAATATAGCTCCACATTGATCTGGTACTCCCTGTATATAGCCCCACATTGATCCGGTACTCCCTGTATATAGCTCCACATTGATCCGGTACTCCCTGTATATAGCTCCACATTGATCTGATCTGGTACTTCCTATATATAGCCTCACATTGATCTGGTACTGGTACTTCCTGTATATAGCTCCACATTGATCTGGAACTTCCTGTATATAGCTCAACATTAATCTGGTACTTCCTGTATATAGCTCCACATTGATCTGTTACTGGTACTTCCTGTATATAGCTCCACATTGATCTGGTACTTCCTGTATATAGCTCCACATTGATCTGGTGCTGGTACTTCCTGTATATAGCTCCACATTGATCTGGTACTTCCTGTATATAGCTCCACATTGATCTGGTACTGGTACTTCCTGTATATAGCTCCACATTGATCTGGTACTTCCTGTATATAGCTCCACATTGATCTGGAACTTCCTGTATATAGCTCCACATTGATCTGCTACTGGTACTTCCTGTATATAGCTCCACATTGATCTGGTACTGGTACTTCCTGTATATAGCTCCACATTGATCTGGTACTCCCTGTATATAGCTCCACATTGATCTGGAACTTCCTGTATATAGCTCAACATTAATCTGGTCCTTCCTGTATATAGCTCCACATTGATCTGGTACTGGTACTTCCTGTATATAGCTCCACATTGATCTTGTACTTCCTGTATATAGCTCCACATTGATCTGGTACTTCCTGTATATAGCTCCACATTGATCTGGTGCTGGTACTTCCTGTATATAGCTCCACATTGATCTGGTACTTCCTGTATATAGCTCCACATTGATCTGGTACTGGTACTTCCTGTATATAGCTCCACATTGATCTGGTACTTCCTGTATATAGCTCCACATTGATCTGGAACTTCCTGTATATAGCTCCACATTGATCTGCTACTGGTACTCCCTGTATATAGCGCCACATTGATCTGGAACTTCCTGTATATAGCTCAACATTAATCTGGTACTTCCTGTATATAGCTCCACATTGATCTGGTACTGGTACTTCCTGTATATAGCTCCACATTGATCTGGTACTTCCTGTATATAGCTCCACATTGATCTGGTGCTGGTACTTCCTGTATATAGCTCCACATTGATCTGGTACTTCCTGTATATAGCTCCACATTGATCTGGTACTGGTACTTCCTGTATATAGCTCCACATTGATCTGGTACTTCCTGTATATAGCTCCACATTGATCTGGAACTTCCTGTATATAGCTCCACATTGATCTGCTACTGGTACTTCCTGTACATAGATCCACATTGATCTGGAACTTCCTGTATATAGCTCCACATTGATCTGCTACTGGTACTTCCTGTATATAGCTCCACATTGATCTGGTACTGGTACTTCCTGTATATAGCTCCACATTGATCTGGTACTCCCTGTATATAGCTCCACATTGATCTGGAACTTCCTGTATATAGCTCAACATTAATCTGGTACTTCCTGTATATAGCTCCACATTGATCTGGTACTGGTACTTCCTGTATATAGCTCCACATTGATCTGGTACTTCCTGTATATAGCTCCACATTGATCTGGAACTTCCTGTATATAGCTCCACATTGATCTGCTACTGGTACTCCCTGTATATAGCGCCACATTGATCTGGAACTTCCTGTATATAGCTCAACATTAATCTGGTACTTCCTGTATATAGCTCCACATTGATCTGGTACTGGTACTTCCTGTATATAGCTCCACATTGATCTGGTACTTCCTGTATATAGCTCCACATTGATCTGGTGCTGGTACTTCCTGTATATAGCTCCACATTGATCTGGTACTTCCTGTATATAGCTCCACATTGATCTGGTACTGGTACTTCCTGTATATAGCTCCACATTGATCTGGTACTTCCTGTATATAGCTCCACATTGATCTGGAACTTCCTGTATATAGCTCCACATTGATCTGCTACTGGTACTTCCTGTACATAGATCCACATTGATCTGGAACTTCCTGTATATAGCTCCACATTGATCTGCTACTGGTACTTCCTGTATATAGCTCCACATTGATCTGGTACTGGTACTTCCTGTATATAGCTCCAATAGCTCCACATTGATCTGGTACTCCCTATATATAGATCCACATTGATCTGGTACTCCCTGTATATAGATCCACATTGATCTGGTACTGGTACTTCCTGTATATAGCTCCACATTGATCTGGTACTTCCTGTATATAGCCTCACATTGATCTGGTACTCCCTGTATATAGCCTCACATTGATCTGGTACTGCCTGTATATAGCCTCACATTGATCTGGTACTCCCTGTATATAGCTCCACATTGATCTGGTACTTCCTGTATATAGCTCCACATTGATCTGGTACTTCCTGTATATAGCTCCACATTGATCTGGTACTTCCTGTATATAGCTCCACATTGATCTGGTACTTCCTGTATATAGCTCCATTCTTGCGTATTTTATTTTATTCCTCTTGTTACAATATAATTATTTTGTTACTCTACATCGCAGGGAAGGTCTCGAAGCATTTCTTAGTGAAGTCTACAACCCATTGTATTCGCTGCGTGTCATATAACGTATATTGTAGAAGGTTAACCTTGTACTCCCCTCCTCCCTGGTAGTATTGACGACAGCATGCAGGTGAAGATCTGTGACAACGCCCTGTCCAGAGACCTGTTCCCTATGGACTACCACTGTCTGGGAGACAACGAGAACAGGCCGGTCCGCTGGATGGCCCTGGAGAGCCTGCTCAACCATGACTTCTCTAGTGCTAGTGATGTGGTGAGAACACACACACACACTTACACACACACACACACACACACACACACACACACACACACACACACACACACACACGCAGCTACTGTAGACAGTCAGCAAGCTACTGTGGACAGTCAGGAAGCTACTGTAGACAGTCAGGAATCTACTGTAGACAGTCAGCAAACTACTGTAGACAGTCAGGAAGCTACTGTAGACAGTCAGGAAGCTACTGTAGACAGTCAGGAATCTACTGTAGACAGTCAGGAAGCTACTGTAGACAGTCAGGAAGCTACTGTAGACAGTCAGGAATCTACTGTAGACAGTCAGCAAACTACTGTAGACAGTCAGGAAGCTACTGTAGACAGTCAGGAAGCTACTGTAGACAGTCAGCAAACTACTGTAGACAGTCAGGAAGCTACTGTAGGCAGTCAGGAAGCTTGCTCAGGTTTCATGGGATTCTACAATAATGGAATGAGCCAGACTTCCCTCATACCTGACCTCCTCATTCCTACTGTGGCTCTGTTGTCCTCCCCCCGCACCCCCCCTCCCTCCTTCCACACCCCTCCCTCCCTCCTTCCACACACCTCCCCCCTCCCTCTTTCCACACCCTCCCTCCCTCCTTCCACACCCCTACCTCCCTCTTCACCCCTCCCTCCCTCCTCACCCCTCCCTCTGGGGTTAAATCATCCCCTCCGTCTCTTTAAATCATCCCCTCCCTCCTCACCCCTCCCTCTGGGGTTAAATCATCCCCTCCCTCTCTTTAAATCACCCCACTGCCTCCCTCCTCCTCACCCCTCCCTCCTCACCCCTCCCTCTGGGGTTAAATCACCCCCTCCCTCTCTTTAAATCACCCCCTGCCTCCCTCCTCGCCCCTCCCTCTGGGGTTAAATCATCCCCTCCCTCTCTTTAAATCATCCCCTCCCTCCTCACCCCTTCCTCCTCACCCCTCCCTCTGGGGTTAAATCATCCCCTCCCTCTCTTTAAATCACCCCCCTGCCTCCCTCCTCACCCCTCCCTCCTCACCCCTCCCTCTGGGGTTAAATCACCCCCTCCCTCTCTTTAAATCACCCCCCTGCCTCCCTCCTCACCCCTCCCTCTGGGGTTAAATCATCCCCTCCCTCTCTTTAAATCATCCCCTCCCTCCACACCCCTCCCTCTGGGGTTAAATTATCCCCTCCCTCTCTTTAAATCACCCCCCTGCCTCCCTCCTCACCCCTCCCTCCTCACCCCTCCCTCCTCACCCCTCCCTCTGGGGTCAAATCACCCCCTCCCTCTGGGGTTAAATCATCCCCTCCCTCCTCACCCCTCCCTCCTCACCCCTCCCTCTGGGGTTAAATCATCCCCTCCCTCTCTTTAAATCACCCCCCTGCCTCCCTCTCTTTATATTATCCCCTCCCTGTCAGGACTTCCTCTAAAGCTCGCTGGGTCATAGGTTACGACACACACGTTACTGTTAATGAACCAGAGTTACACACACACACACACACACACACACACACACACACACACAGTCACATCACGATGACTCTCAAGTGCTGGTAGTAGTCACTGTTTCCATCTGAGTCACACGGTGAAGATAAAACCTCAGTGAAGACACAGTGAAGATAACACCTCAGACTTTCTCCTAAATCTTTCATTGATGTCAGAGGGATATTTTTTTCACAGAGCGTGTGTCTCAAGTCTGTCTACCTCTCCCAATGAGCTTCTGGTTCAACTCCCATTGTTTTATGGTCTTTGTAAAACACTGGCCAATCTTCTGAAGATGACTGATGAATGAATCGGTGACTTGGTTCCAAAACCATAATTATGTTTATATGATTGCCATTCATATTTATACTCTACTGGACTAGTCTTCTCATGTTCTGTTGTTTGGGAATAGGAAATTGATTAAAAGCTGAAGTTCGATTGATTCAGTATGTTGAGAGTTGTAGCCAGTAGCTACCATGGTTCTGATGTCTTCCTGTTTCCAAGCACTGCAGTGTCCAGAGGGAGACGGCCCTTATCAAAAACTTTTAACAACAATGTTTTCTGAAGTTGGTATACATATTTCCGTCTATATTTCCTTGCTTTGTGTCAGTGGAATGCTTTGTTCAAACCGTTGGTGCTGTGTAGGCTGGACAGAACAGGACTTTCCTTGACACTGATCTCACACCGAGACACCTTGACCCTAACATAACGCATTGCTGTAACACAATACCATACCATATAACCATACCATATAATCATATGTATTGCAGATACTTTGTGGGATTTTTTCCAGCTGTCTCCGAGTCCTAGTTTGTGTTCGTCTGCCTGCATATGTAGCTAATGTTGCACAGAAACAATGGTCAGTAGAGATGACACACAATGCATATGACTTTCTGTATGTGTCATCCTGTCTTGTTGGTCATATGGATGACTGTCCATCCCAAATTAAAAGAAATACCAGAACGAGAAAAACCCCTCAGACATACATTCTTCTATAGTCTGTGGTCTGACCTATAACCTCTGAGCTTGTTGTCTAACCTCTGACCTTGTCCCTGTTCCTCAGTGGGCGTTTGGTGTGACCCTGTGGGAGTTGATGACCTTGGGACAGACCCCCTACGTCGACATCGACCCCTTCGAGATGGCAGCCTATCTGAAGGATGGATACAGAATAGCACAGCCAATCAACTGTCCCGATGAACTGTAAGTAAAAACGCTGAGGCCAATCAACTGTCCCGATTTAACTGAAACACAACAGGTTGACTGTGGGTTGACTGTAGGAACCCTACAGAGGGTTGACTGTAGGAACCCTACAGAGGGTTGACTGTAGGAACCCTACAGAGGGTTGACTGTAGGAACCCTACAGAGGGTTGACTGTAGGAACCCTCCAGAGGGTTGACTGTAGGAACCCTCCAGAGGGTTGACTGTAGGAACCCTCCAGAGGGTTGACTGTAGGAACCCTCCAGATGGTTGACTGTAGGAACCCTCCAGAGGGTTGACTGTGGGAACCCTCCACAGGGTTGACTGTGGGAACCCTCCACAGGGTTGACTGTGGGAACCCTCCACAGGGTTGACTGTGGGAACCCTCCACAGGGTTGACTGTGGGAACCCTCCACAGGGTTGACTGTGGGAACCCTCCACAGGGTTGACTGTGGGAACCCTCCAGATGGTTGACTGTGGGAACCCTCCAGATGGTTGACTGTGGGAACCCTCCAGATGGTTGACTGTGGGAACCCTCCAGATGGTTGACTGTGGGAACCCTCCAGAGGGTTGACTGTGGGAACCCTCCAGAGGGTTGACTGTGGGAACCCTCCAGATGTTTGACTGTAGGAACCCTCCAGATGGTTGACTGTGGGAACCCTCCAGATGGACCCACAAGGAGTCTCTGTTTACATGTTTTATGGACCGTTACAGCCCAGCAGCAGCCAGTCGTCCATCTATCAACATCATTCATTACTGAGTCTTACCCTGACCTTGTGGTTCCTGCCATGCGTTCCAAATTCCACCCTATAGCCGATGAAGTGCACTACGTAGTGTCAAACGCAATGACCTGTAGGGCATAGGGGGCCATTTGGAACGAACGGAAGGAACCACAAAGGGTCAGGGCTCGACCAGCGCCCTAATTAGGTAATAGTGTGGCATTTGGGATACCGCCTGTGGCCGTTTGTCGTTTATTGTCCCCAAGACAAACCTATATGATTTACAGCTGGATGAGCGGCCACCAGCAGAGAGATGTTGTAACAACGGTTATCGAGGGAGCTGAACATGCTTCAGAAACCGTGTTGAATTGGATGTTTCCACCAAAATAAAAAAGAATACACCTTGAGGGATGCAGGTATGATGGTATGGTAACCTGTGGTACTGCCCCAATGATGGTATGGTAACCTGTGGTACTACCCCAATGATGGTATGGTAACCTGTGGTACTGCCCCAATGATGGTATGGTAACCTGTGGTACTGCCCCAATGATGGTATGGTAACCTGTGGTACTGCCCCAATGATGGTATGGTGTATTGTGTTGGTACTGCACCAATGATGGTATGGTAACCTGTGGTACTGCCCCAATGATGGTATGGTAACCTGTGGTACTGCCCCAATGATGGTATGGTAACCTGTGGTACTGCCCCAATGATGGTATGGTGTATTGTGTTGGTACTGCACCAATGATGGTATGGTAACCTGTGGTACTGCCCCAATGATGGTATGGTAACCTGTGGTACTGCCCCAATGATGGTATGGGAACCTGTGGTACTGCCCCAATGATGGTATGGTAACCTGTGGTACTGCCCCAATGATGGTATGGTGTATTGTGTTGGTACTGCACCAATGATGGTATGGTAACCTGTGGTACTGCCCCAATGATGGTATGGTAACCTGTGGTACTGCCCCAATGATGGTATGGTAACCTGTGGTACTGCCCCAATGATGGTATGGTGTATTGTGTTGGTACTGCACCAATGATGGTATGGTAACCTGTGGTACTGCCCCAATGATGGTATGGTAACCTGTGGTACTGCCCCAATGATGGTATGGTAACCTGTGGTACTGCACCAATGATGGTATGGTAACCTGTGGTACTGCCCCAATGATGGTATGGTAACCTATGGTACTGCCCCAATGATGGTATGGTAACCTGTGGTACTGACCCAATGATGGTATGGTAACCTGTGGTACTGCACCAATGATGGTATGGTAACCTGTGGTACTGCCCCAATGATGGTATGGTAACCTGTGGTACTGCCCCAATGATGGTATGGTAACCTGTGGTACTGCACCAATGATGGTATGGTAACCTGTGGTACTGCCCCAATGATGGTATGGTAACCTGTGGTACTGCACCAATGATGGTATGGTAACCTGTGGTACTGCACCAATGATGGTATGGTAACCTGTGGTACTGCACCAATGATGGTATGGTAACCTGTGGTACTGCACCAATGATGGTATGGTAACCTGTGGTACTGCACCAATGATGGTATGGTAACCTATGGTACTGCCCCAATGATGGTATGGTAACCTATGGTACTGCCCCAATGATGGTATGGTAACCTATGGTACTGCCCCAATGATGGTATGGTAACCTATGGTACTGCCCCAATGATGGTATGGTAACCTGTGGTACTGCACCAATGATGGTATGGTAACCTATGGTACTGCCCCAATGATGGTATGGTAACCTGTGGTACTGCACCAATGATGGTATGGTAACCTGTGGTACTGCACCAATGATGGTATGGTAACCTGTGGTACTGCCCCAATGATGGTATGGTAACCTATGGTACTGCCCCAATGATGGTATGGTAACCTGTGGTACTGCACCAATGATGGTATGGTAACCTGTGGTACTGCACCAATGATGGTATGGTAGCCTGTCGTACTGCACCAATGATGGTATGGTAGTGAGTGTCCTTGGGACTGTGGGCCTTATATTCCCAAATATTGTTATGTGATCAGAAGATTTTGAAAACATTGTTTGTACGTGCTATTTAGATCACATTTTGAAGTCCTTCTGGGTTTTGATTCAACATAAACTGTGCGATGAGCTGGTCTAAATGGCTTGTGTGAGTGCCCTTGCTGACCTAGCTAGTTCTCTGTTTTTCTCTCTCTCTCGTTCTCTCTGTAGGTTTGCGGTGATGGCGTGTTGCTGGGCCCTTGATCCAGAGGAGAGGCCTAAGTTCCAGCAGCTGGTCCAGTGTCTGACGGAGTTCCATGCAGCGTTGGGGGCATACGTGTAAAATCTAGCCCCAGGCTTCTGTACGGACCAGGCCCGAAGGACCAGCAGGCCCAGGAGTTACTGAACAGCACTAATCACCATGAGGAATACATTTACAAACCTTGTGCCTTATTAAAAAGAAAGAACAGACTTTCATCATCATGAGAATGTTTTGTAAAGTATAGATTTTTTTGGTTTGTATGTAGTTGAATCACATTTCCGTTGTGTCGTCAAAGTGGAAGTAATTGGTATTTCTGAGATTTGTGGACGCTTCAAGCTGTTCTCTCAGCCAAGTACCAAGGATTCTCTTTCTGAGGTCGTCATATTCCCCAGCATGCATCACAAGAATAGACCTATACCCTCACTATGAAAGTAAAACCCCACAAGGACGTCACTGCACACATCACTCTTTTGGTAAAAAATGTGCCAACAAGTCGTCGCCGCCATTTTCCTAATGACTACGCTCTGAGGACCTGTTTTTAAAAACACACCATGCTAATATGTTGTTTTTTTGTTGTGTTTTAGAGAATTTAGAGATGTTCATTTGTGGTTGTAGATCTGTTTTCAGTGAGAGGATGACAAGACACCAGATTAAGCTTTAATGTACAGTACCAAAGTGGACAGAGGGTTTGCTTCTCAAATTGTACCCTAGTCCCCTACATTAGCCTCCACATAGACCTCTGGTCTAATGTGGTGCACTATATAGGGAATAGGGTGCCATTTTGGGACTTGGATAGAGCTTTGTCTGTGTACTATAGCGATGCTTGTTTCTTTCTGTCATGGTGTGGTAAACTCAAGGTAGGTACGGAAGGCTTTCTCGGGGGATCGACGCGGTCAGTCGACAAGGCCTAAGCAGATCTAATCTGCTGGACATCTTGTGGATAATGACTTGTCTCGTCTGTTCCTGATCTCCACTTGAAGGACCCTACTGAACATTTGTACTACACACATTAGTTTCCCTCTTCCTTGGGAGTCATGCCAATGGAACGGCTAGCGTAGCTGACGACACTGATCGCCTCAGCATCTGTTCAAGTCAGTCGACCAGCCTGGGTGCCTGCTACAGGCCTGCGGCGGTACACTACATACCGCTAAAGGATTTCAGAGATGTTTAGTGGATGGTGTTATCCACCATCGTTCTTCTTTTGGATGTTTATTATCACAACCGTCCAATCTCACAAATATCTGAGGAAGGAATATCTAACACGGTTTTCATCATCATCATTATTATTGTTATTCTTCCTTGTTTTTGACTTTGACGGTTCTGTCAGAACAAAACCCAGGTTGCCCAAACACACGCTGTTTTGAGAATGAGAAAATATGAATTTATACTAGAACACTATTAATCACTGTGAAAATCTGAATAACTGCCAATCTGGCAACTACATTGCCAAACCCTGGCAGCATTATGGCCAAGCTCTGGTCCAAGGCGTGACGTGTTGCTTGTTCATGCTGAGCCCTTTGACCAGAGCAATATCACACCAACCCTGGCAACATTATGGCCAAGCTCTGGTCCAAGGCGTGACATGTTGCTTGTTCATGCTGAGCCCTTTGACCAGAGCAATATCACACCAACCCTGGCAACATTATGGCCAAGCTCTGGTCCAAGGCGTGACGTGTTGCTTGTTCATGCTGAGCCCTTTGACCAGAGCAATATCACACCAACCCTGGCAAAATTATGGCCAAGCTCTGGTCCAAGGCGTGACATGTTGCTTGTTCATGCTGAGCCCTTTGACCAGAGCAATATCACACCAACCCTGGCAACATTATGGCCAAGCTCTGGTCCAAGACGTGACGTGTTGCTTGTTCATGCTGAGCCCTTTGACCAGAGCAACATCACACCAACCCTGGCAACATCATGGCCTAATCTTATTTTCACATCTAAAATCTGTCTGATTTGTCTTCAAGATCACTGCATGTTAAATTAAAGGGTGTTTATTCTGTCAACTGAAATGCATACAAAATAAACTGGCTTTTCATTTTTCTTATTCATGTGGTCTGTTTTCATGTGTAGTTTGACTAATTTAATTTCAAAGACTGGTTCATCTTCACTTTTATCGTGCAGAACTTTGGGCCCATAGAGCTCTGGGGTGAAGTAGTTCACTATAAGGGCCCGATTCAGATTTAGGACGTCGATGCCTTATCTACGCACTTCTCAGTCGTTGATATTCAGACTTACCTTACGGAGGTGTGTAAATGGGCTTTGCGGGGCCCTGGTTCCCTTGCGCGATGAATAGATTTTATTCAACTGTTGAAAACTCTCCCACTAGCTGGCCAACTGTCAGCGCTTGCAGTGTCATTTTGCACATGGCTGCAGAAACCTATAGGGGTCGACACATTTTCAACCCAAGTTGTAAAGGCACGGCGTTTCATAGACTTCACTGCGGGAAAGTTTGATATGCTTTAGTTTTCTGCTATAAGACTTGGTTTCACATTTGTCTCCAGAGTTTTACAAGGTAAAATAGATCTAAAATAGATCTAAAACAAATTTATATTTACCAATTCCCTTTTCCAAACGGATGACTCCTTTAGCTAGCTGTTATCAATATCTCTTATCGAGTAGTAAATTACAGCGGGGGTGTTATTTCTAATCAGTTCAAAAATAAGTTTATCAACATGTGAAGATCCCAGAAATGTTCCATTTGCTCAAAAAAAGCATATTTCTCTCATGTTGTGCACATATTTGTTTATGGTTACATTTTTTTGTAATTTAGCAAGACGCTCTTATCCAGAACGGCTTACAGTAGTGAGTACATACATTTGAATTTGTACTAGTCACTCGTGGGAATTGAACCCACAACCCTGGCGTTGGAATCTGCCATTCTCTACCAACTGAGCCACGTTTACATCCCTGTTAATGAGAATTTCTCCTTTACCTAGATAATCCATCCACCTGACAGGTGTGGCCCATCAAGAAGCTGATTAAACAGCATGATCAATACATAGGTGCACCTTGTGCCGGGGATCATTTTAAAAAGGCCACTCTTAAAATGTGCAGTTGTCGTCATGCCACACAAACGTCTCAAGTTATGAGGGAGCGTGCAATTGTTATGCTGACTTCAGTAATGTCCAACAGAGCTGTTGCCAGAAAAAAAAAATTATGTTCATTAAGTTTTACTGGAGTTTAGAGACGTAACATTTATAAAATAAATAATTTATAAAGGCTGAAATGTTTCTATCATGTTATTAAACACAATACCTGCAGGCTATAAGTAAAGTATGGCGTACTGAACAGTTACAATAACTGAAATTGCACCCTATTCCCTATGGGTCCTGGTTAAAAGTAGTGCACTACATAGGGTATAAGTTGCCATTTGGAACACAAGCCAAGTATGGATTGACAACAGACAATGACCCATCTTTCCTCTAGCAAGGGGGGAGACCAATGACTTTAGAGGGCACCATCAGACCAACTGCTTCAAATTTGCAGTTGTTTAACTATTTTGCTCAACATATTTTCTTTACTGTATTTATACATTACTGTATTTATACATTACTGTATTTATACGTTATTACTGTAATTTATACATTACTGTATTTATACATACGTTACTGTATTTATACGTACATTACTGTATTTATACGTGGGAAATCGTTTTTCAGCAGGAAAAGTGCTAAAATGTCTTTAAGGACAAAATATCTTTAGTTTCAAATGATAATGTGATGTATGTGGACGTCCTCTGTCCTGCCACAGACCAGCGTGTCCTATGTACTGCCACAGACCAGCGTGTCCTATGTACTGCAACAGACCAGCGTGCCCTATGTACTGCAACAGACCAGCGTGCCCTATGTACTGCAACAGACCAGTGTGTCCTATGTACTGCAACAGACCAGTGTGTCCTGTGTACTGCAACAGACCAGCGTGTCCTATGTACTGCAACAGACCAGCGTGTCCTATGTACTGCAACAGAACAGTGTGTCCTATGTACTGCAACAGACCAGCGTGTCCTATGTACTGCAACAGACCAGCGTGTCCTATGTACTGCAACAGACCAGCGTGTCCTATGTACTGCAACAGACCAGAATGTCCTGCGGCAGACCAGAATGTCCGATGTCTTTGTGAGTAAAGGGGTAAACTCCCAAGTCCAACTGGTGACGAACATAATGTCACCGGTTTCCTGTTGTAGAAGAGCCTTGCAGTAATCTCACGCCCACTCTCCTCAATCCATCAATCAATCACATTTTTTAAAAACAGCAGTTGTCACAGATACCCAGCTCAAAACACCAAAGAGCCAGCAATGCAGAGGCAGAAACTCCCCCATCTCTCTCTCTCTCTCTCTCTCTCTCTCTCTCTCTCTCTCTCTCTCTCTCTCTCTCTCTCTCTCTCTCTCTCTCTCTCTCTCTCTCTCTCTCACTCTCTCACTCTCACTCTCTCGAGGTTGATGAAGCTGCCAAGACCCTAAGACGATTCATGCCACTCCAAGTGCCTAAACTTGTCAGAGAAACCAAGCACATAGATGACAATAAATCAACAACATGAAAGATTTCTAGTTTATCGATGTACTCTGGCAGGTTACAAAATATTTACATCAAATGAGGCGTTACTTTGGGCCTTGATTGAGCTTGTGTTACTGCTGTTATACACCGAGTATACAAAACATTAGGAACACCTGCTCTTTCCATGACTTAAGTTGATCAAGTGAAAGCTATGATCCCTTGTTAAATCCACTTCAATCAGTGTAGATGAAGGGGAGGAGACGGGTTAAAGAAGGATTTTTAATCCTTGAGACAATTGAATCTACAACACTTTCCTAATATTGAAAGCGTTCCACAGGGATGCTGGTCCATGTTGACTCCAATCCTTCACACAGTTGTGTCAAGTTGTCTGGATGTCCTTTGGGTGGTGGACCGTTCTTGATACACAGGAAACTGTTGAGTGTGGAAAAATCAATCAGCGTTGCAGTTCTTGACACAAACCGGTGACACAAAACTACCATACCCCCGTTCAAAGACACTTAAATATTTTGTCTTGTCCGTTCACCCTCTGAATGGCACACATACACAAACCATGTCTCAATAGTCTCGAAGCTTAAAAATCCTTTAACATGTACCCCCCCCCTTCATCTACACTGATTTGAAGTGGATTTAGCAGGTGACATCAATAAGGGATCAACGATTTCACCTGGATTCACCTGGTCAACTTATGTCATGGAAAGAGCAGGTGTTCCTAATGTTTTGTATACTCGGTGTATAACAGCAGTAACACAAGGCCCAAAGTAACGCCTCATTTGATGTGAATATTTTGTAACCTGCCAGAGTACATCGATAAACTAGAAATCTTTTATGTTGTTGTTGATTTATTGTAGTGTGTGCTCCCTGCCCTTTTCTTCCTACCTTCACAGTGGTAACCGTGGTAATGGTTCCCACTGTGTGTTCCAGCTAAGCCTTTCATTGGCTTTGTTGGAATAATGACCACACATTTTTGTTTTTCAAACAGTGATTTGTAAGGCTTTGTGTGTGATTTATCAGAAGAACACCGATTACCATTGGGAACCACCTGTTGAATGTTTGTCTAGGGAGAGAGGGAAGGGTGTGTGTGTGTGTGGGCCTGTCTCACTTTCAAAGGGATTTTGGGGGCGGTATGGTAATTGGTCATTCTCATTGATGACACGAAGGTCAACATGTAACAGATTGGTGGTAATGTATGTCTCTCCTAGACCCAGACTTTTCACCTTTGCATCATATCCATCATATCCATATCATATTCCAGGTCGCAATTGTAAATGAGAACTTGTTCTCAACTTGCCTACCTGGTTAAATAAAGGTAAAATAAAAAAATAAAAAAATAAAAAATATCCATAAAGTTATGTTTTAATTATGTCTATTAAAAAAACTGCTAAAGAAACTTTTGTTGTTTTGTTTTCAATTTTAAAACGTTTTAAACGGAACTTTTTTTATTGAAAAATAAATGTAGATACAGTAATGCAATTTAAACATTGACTACATTTGTGTAGAACTATACCCTGTTTATTAGATGTTTGTTTAAACAATTACATAATTTGTTTCTTACCGTTGAGTAAAAACAATCATTGCGCAGCGTGCGTAAAAACAGGTCATGTGTGCCGAATACGGTCTTTCATCATTGCGTTCAAAACAATGCGCGCGTGGAGTTGTGGGCTGAACCCGGCCTCGTTACATCACTGTGAGCCATAAAAGCTCATTTGAGACTCACCAGAGTAGAACTGTGGGACAAAGAGAGAGAGAGAGAGAGAGAGAGAGAGAGAGAGAGAGAGAGAGAGAGAGAGAGAGAGAGAGAGAGAGAGAGAGAGAGAGAGAGAGAGAGAGAGAGAGATATTACCCCCTCTGACTCCAACACCGAGAGACTCACTCATTTCCCCCACTCTCAACAGCTGAATTCAACGCGACTCTCTGTCCTTTAGTCTTCATAGAAAATGGAGATTTATGTCAAGGACATGAAGAAACCAAGATCAGTGTTCAGCAATATAAAGGTATGTTTTTATTATCCATTCATGTATTAGGGATATTTATGCTGTAGTGTGATTAGGATGTAAATTACTTTGTGTTGTTGTTGACAAATGTGCCTCAGCAAACATATCCAAAAATGTCACTTAAGAGATTTTCCAAGTTTGCACCTCTGATTTGAATTGTAATGGAAACTTTATCAAATCTTTTTAATGAGCTTTCTGAAATCTTTTAATAGCAATTTTCGGTTCCTGCTGTCACACTCAGGTACCGATGTTGAGCCAGGAAGTATTTACAATTAACTTCCTTAGTGTGGTGTTTTTTTTGTTAGTTTTTTTTACCATAGAAATTATATAATTAAGCAATAAGGCACCTCTGGGATTTGTGGGATATGGCCGAGGTACTATGGCTAATGGTTGTTCATAACCCTCCCGTGGCCCTTTGGGTCAGAGTGACCCAGGCCATGAGTTTCGAGGGTTCCCCTGCTGTGCCGTGGTCCTGGGGGTCAGCGTGACCCATCTGCTCAGCCAGCCAGCCAACACTAGCAAGGCGTGTGCGTTATTGTGTGTATCGTGTGCGGTGGCTCCCCCCGCTGCGCCGTGGTCCTGGGGGTCAGCGTGACCCAGGCCCTGAGTTTCGAGGGTTCACCCGCTGTGCCGTGGTCGTTTGGGTCAGCGTGACCCAGGCCCTGAGTTTTGAGGGTTCCCCCTCTGCGCCGTTGTCCTGGGGGTCAGCATGACCCAGGCCCTGAGTTTCGAGGGTTCCCCCTCTGCGCCGTGGTCCTGGGGGTCAGCGTGACCCAGGCCCTGAGTTTCAAGGGTTCCCGCTCTGCGCCGTGGTCCTGGGGGTCAGCGTGACCCAGGCCCTGAGTTTCGAGGGTTCCCCTTCTGCGCCGTGGTCCTGTGGGTCAGAGTGACCCATCCGCTCAGCCTGCCAGCCGCCCAGCCAGCACTAGCAAGGCATGTGTTATTGTGTGTAGAGTGTGAATTGGGGACTCCCCCGCTGTGCTTGGGGGAGTCCCATCCAGGGCTACACACGTCCAGACATGCCCCGCTGTGTGTGTGTGTGTCTGTGTGTGTGTGCAAAAGGACTGCCCAGTGGTGCACGGGTGAACTGCACACACGGCTACACACGCAACAGGGGCGCGACAGGGGCCTTGTCGATTTACGTCGTCTCCCGCGTAAGCTGGCCGTAGAGAGGATACTAATAATGTCAGCGGCACACAGTCATCGTTACCCCCCCCCCCCGTGCCGCGTGCTCAGTGAACCCGAGGCCGTCCGTTTCACCGCAGCGCAATTCCTAGAACAGATCTTCTCCTGCGTCAACCAAGAAGACTAATCCGATTCCGAGGAGGAAGAGGTTTCGGAAGAGGAAGACACGGAGGAACGCAACCCCGAGCGCGAGGCGTCTTCGTGCTCTTCGGAGGAAGACCCGGAGGAAGCCCACGAGGACGAACGCGAGGACCAGACGGCCTCGGCTCGAGCCCAAAGGGAGACGCTGCTGTCGAAAAACGGCAAAATCAAATGGATCCCAGTGGCCTACGGCCACCGCAGGGCCCAGGCGATCCGCCACGCAACCCAGGCCCGCGACATCACGTCTGCCTTCCACCTGTTCGTCACACCGGCGATAGAAAGGATAATTGTGGGAAGCTGAGAGCGGCAGGACCGTGTTCCGAGCCACCATGCCGCTCAAGGTCTTTCAAAGGTACTCGAGGCTGCTGCGATTCGACGACCGCCAGTCGAGACCCGCCAGACTCGCCACGTACAAACTCGCAGCCATACGAGAGGTCTGGGACCTACTCGACTGCCGGCCCTCTACAACCCGGGGTCCGAGGTGATGAGCAACTGGTCCCGTTCAGAGGTACTGTGCGTGTATTTTTGTGTGTGTGCGTGTGTGTGAGTGAGTGTGTGTGCACGCGTGTAGAGAGAGCTGTGTATAACGTAGCACTCATTGGCCCCAACGAGCCGGTAATGACGCCAATCTCTTCTCCCCTTGCCAAAGACCGCTGTCCTTTCCGTCAGTACATCCCCAGCAAGCCGGCGAAATATGGCATCAAGTCATGGGTGGTCTGCGACGCAAAGTCCAGCTACGTTTGGAAGATGCAAGTATACACGGGCAAGGCGGCCGGCGGAGGCCCCAAGAAGAACCAGGGGATGCACGTCGTCCTCGATCTGACAAAGGGACTGAGCGGTCGCAACGTCACGTGTGACAATTTCTTCACCTCTTACGAACTGGGACAGCGGCTCCTCGAGAGGGACCTCACCGTGGTGGGCACCGTGAGAAAGAACAAGGCCGAGCTCCCGCCGGCGCTGCTCGAGTCAAAGGGCAGACAGGTCCTGTCCTCCAGGTTTGCCTTCACGCCCACCTCTACTCCTAGTGTCCTACCTGGCAAAGAAAAACCAGAACGTGCTGCTTCTGAGCACGCTGCACACAGAGGCCCGAGTCAGCGATCGCCGCGACGGGAAGCCGGCCCTCGTCCTAGACTACAACTGCAACAAGGGCGGTGTGGACAACCTGGACAAGGTGGTCGGCACGTACAGCTGCAGACGGATGACTGCCCGCTGGCCCCTGGTCGTCTTCCACAACATCCTCGACGTGTCCTCCTACAACGCCTTTTGTCATATGGCATGAGATCAAGCCTGACTGGATGCCTCGCAAGCAGAACAAGCGCAGGGTGTTCCTGGAGCAGCTGGGAAAGGAGAAGAAGAAGGCAGTATCTCACACCGAAGCGGCTTCAGCGCTCGTCAAAGTCCTACAGGGTGCTGCCCCGGCCGCTGCCCCGCGCACATAAGAGGAAGAGGCGTCAGCTCTGCCCACCCAAGAAGGACTCCAAGACACACACGGTGTAAGAAATACATCTGCAAAGGCTGTTCACACGCATACTGTCACACTTGCGCCCGTTGGGCCTTTAGCCAAGACGGGACAGGGTGACCCGGAGGACGCGGGATCTAGACACAATATGAGGACGACGGGAGGGTTAAGCACGATGCAGCGCGGAGTGCCTGGATATAGCCCATAGCTGTGGTATATTGGTCATAAACCACCGATCCCAGAGGTGCTTTATCGCTATTATGAACTGGTTACCAAAGTAATTAGAACAGTAAATAGTCATTTTTAAACATACCCATGGTATACGGTCTGATATACCACAACTTTCAGCCAATCAGGGCTCAAACCACCCGGTATAATTATAATGGTATTTTCAACCCTTTACACTGATGATCCAACGTTTTTTTTATTTACATTTTTGGCCTCAAGCCACAGTGGTGGAAAAAGTACCCAATTGTCATACTTGAGTAAAAGTCTAAAAGTATTTGGTTTTAAATATACATAAGTACAGTGGTGTAAAGTACTTAATTAAAAAATACTTTAAAGTACTACTTAAGTGTAAAGTACTTAATTCAAAGTAGTTTTTGGGGTATCTGTACTTTACTATTTATATTTTCTGACTACTTTTACTTCACTACATTACTACAGAAAATTAATCCCCACATTTTCCCTGACACCCAAAAGTACTAGTTAAAATTTGAATTCCTAGCAGGACAGGAAAATGGTCCAATTCACACACTTATCAAGAGAATGTCCCTGGTCATCCCTACTGCCTCTGATCTGAAGGACTCACTAAACAGCAATGCTTCCTTTTGTAAATTATGTCTGAGTGTTGGTAGTGTTCCCCTGGCTATCTGTAAATTATGTCTGAGTGTTGGTAGTGTTCCCCTGGCTAGCTGTAAATGATGTTGGCGTGTACCCCTGGCTATCTGTAAATGATGTCTGAGAGTTGGTAATGTACCCCTGGCTATCTGTAAATTATGTCTGAGTGTTGGTAGTGTTCCCCTGGCTATCTGTAAATTATGTCTGAGTGTTGGGGTGTTCCCCTGGCTAGCTGTAAATGATGTTGGCGTGTACCCCTGGCTATCTGTAAATGATGTCTGAGAGTTGGTAATGTACCCCTGGCTATCTGTAAATTATGTCTGAGTGTTGGTAGTGTTCCCCTGGCTATCTGTAAATGATGTCTGAGTGTTGGTAGTGTTCCCCTGGCTAGCTGTAAATGATGTTGGCGTGTACCCCTGGCTATCTGTAAATGATGTCTGAGAGTTGGTAATGTACCCCTGGCTATCTGTAAATTATGTCTGAGTGTTGGTAGTGTTCCCCTGGCTATCTGTAAATGATGTCTGAGTGTTGGTAGTGTTCCCCTGGCTAGCTGTAAATGATGTTGGCGTGTACCCCTGGCTATCTGTAAATTATGACTGAGTGTTGCTAGTGTGACATTTGAGTACTTTTTCCACCTCTGTACATTTAAATCTGATACTTTTAGACATTTACTCAAGTAGTATTTTACTGGGCTACTTTTACTTGTGCCATTTTATATTAAGGTATCTTTACTTTTACTCAAGTATGACAATTGAGTACTTTTTCCACCTCTGCATAAGTATTAAATGTAAAAGTACAAATCATTTCACATTCCTTATAACACCTCTTTATAGATCATGCCCATGGGACGGTTGAGCTAACGTAGGCTAATGCGATTAGCATGAGGTTGTAAGTAACAAGAACATTTTCCAGGACATAGACATATCTGATATTGGCAGAAAGCTTAATTTCTTGTTAATCTAACTGCACTGTCCAATTTACAGTAGCAATTACAGTGAAAGAATAACATGTTATTGTTTGAGGAGAGTGCACAGTTTTGAACTTTAAGTTAACAATAAACCAAATAGGCACATTTGGGCAGTCTTTAAAAAATTGAACAGAAATGCAATGATTCATTGGATCAGTCTAAAACGTTGCACATACACTGCTGCCATCTAATGGCCGAAATCTAAATTGCACCTGGGCTGGAATAATACATTATGGTCTCTTGCGTTTTAAAGATGTTATACCCCAAAAAAACATTTAAAAAATATATATTTGTATTATCTTTTACCAGATCTATTGTGTTATATTCTCCGACATTCCTTTTCACATTTCCACAAACTTCAAAGTGTTTCCTTTCAAATGGTATCAAGAATATTCATATCCTTGCTTCAGGGCCTGAGCTACAGAAGTTGGATTTGTTATTTTAGGCAAAACAAAATGGGGGAAAAAATGGTGGATCTTTAAGAGGTTCTAAGGAGGTCACATGATCATGTAAGAAAATACCTACTTAAAAAACTGGTCATAACAATAATAATTTTGCACGCCCAATTTTTCCGTTTTTGATTTGTTAAAAAAGTTTGAAATATGCAATAAATGTCGTTCCACTTCATGATTGTGTCCCACTTGTTGTTGATTCTTCACAAACAAATAGAGTTTTATATCTTTATGTTTGAAGCCTGAAATGTGGAAAAAGGTCGCAAAGTTCAAGGGGGCCGAATACTTTCGCAAGGCACTGTAACTACATTAGTGAAATACTACTGATGTAATCTAGATTTATGTTGGCTAGTGTTACACCTGCCCACAGGGAACACTGGTTGAATCAATGTTGTTTCCACGTCAATGAAATGACGTGGAACCAACTTGGAATAGACGCTGAATTGACGTCTGTGCCCAGTGGGTGGATTGTTCAGAATATTGCTTCAGTACCTGGCAACAACTATTCCTGGAATGTCTTCTCTCTTTTTCTAGTCTGTGTATGTGAGTGCTCTTGTGTTTGTCAAACTATGTTTGTGGGTATCTATGATCTACAACGTGTGTGTGTGTGTGTGTGTGTGTGCGGTCGCTATCTGTGACCACTAAATGGTGTAAATGACTAATGTCCCAACATCTGCTCTGACATCAGTGTGTCTCTATCCCAAATAGCATCCTAAACCTTGCATAATAGACCATCATTGTAAAATATGACATTGTTCTTAACTGACTTGCCTAGTTAAATAAAGGTAAAAAAATATATATATATAATAATATAACGCACTACTTTTGACTAGGTTCATGTCCCAAATGGAACCCTATTCCCTACATAGTGCACTTCGTTTGACCAGAGCCCTATGGGCACAAATGGAACCCTATTCCCTACATAGTGCACTTCGTTTCACCAGAGCCCTATGGGCACAAATGGAACCCTATTCCCTACATAGTGCACTTTGTTTCACCAGAGCCCTAGTCAAAAGTAGTGTACTATATAGGGAATAGGGTGCCATTTGTGTCGTAGGCTGTCACAAAGAGGTGATCTATGATTTTACTATTTTACTTTTTTTTTTTGGTGTGTAATAATAACATGAATATCCAAATATTATGGACTAGGCTCGCTAGGCTATTGGCTCTTTAACTTGTTGAACATTCCGATCTCTTCCATCTGATGATAATGTGTCAAACATGGAATGCGTAACAGGTGGAATGTCTTTTTTTGGTACACTTTTTAAGCCCATTATAGATAAAACTTAACTGTTGTTTTTCTGAGCCAGACACTTTCTTTTTTACATTTTATTTGACCTTTTATTTAACTAGTCAAGTCAGTTCAGAACAATTTCTTCATTTACAATGACGGCCTGCGTACAGTGGGTTTAACTGCCTTTGTTGAAGAGGCAGAACGACAGATTATTTTACCTTGTCAGCTCGGGGGATTTGAACTAGCAACCTTTCGGTTACTGGCCCAACTGAATTCATCTTCAAATAATATGTTTGCAGGAATCTCCTTGCGAATGACTTTGCTGAAGATTGTATCTCCGCCGGGCTGGGCAACCTCGTTAGCCACTAGCTACCTGGTTAGCCACTAGCTACCTGGTTAGCCACTAGCTACCTCGTTAGCCACTAGCTACCTCGTTAGCCACTAGCTACCTGGTTAGCCACTAGCTACCTGGTTAGCCACTAGCTACCTGGTTAGCTCACTAGCTACCTGGTTAGCCACTAGGCGACCTGGTTAGCCACTAGGCGACCTGGTTAGCCACTAGCTACCTTGTTAGCCACTAGCTACCTGGTTAGCCACTAGCTACCTGGTTAGCCACTAGGCTACCTGACTCCCCACTTTTTACTGAATGTCTGAATTCATTAGAGTTTCCTATGTTGTTAGTCACTGAAAAAGGAAATAAATGAATTGAGGGTTCTCCTTTTGTATAAATTCAGTTAGTCATATTGAAACAAAGTATTGCCAAACCTGCAGCAGACTGTAGTAAGACTGATTTCATAGAAAGAGAGAACAAAGAAATGTCTCCATGACTCATTGAGTCTGCAATATTAACAAATACACTGAGTGTACAAAACATTAGGAATGCCTCTTTCCATGACATAGACTGATCCCTTATTGATGGCACTTGTTAAATCCACTTCAGTCAGTGTAGATGAAGGGGGAGGAGGACGGGTTAAAGACGTTTTTTTTGTTGTTGCCTCGGGCCAATTGAGACATGGATTGTGTCTGTGTGTCATTCAGAGGGTGAATGGGGAAAGGCTAAATATTGAAGTGCCTTTGAACAGGGTATGGTAGTAGGTGCCAGGCGCACCGGTTTGAGTCAAGAACTGCAACACTGCTGGGGGTTGTAACGCTCACACAGTTTGCCGTGTGTATCAAGACTGGTCCACCACCTGAACGACATCCAGCCAACTGCAGCAGGCCAGTGGTCGAGAAACATGTCATTGATGAAAGAGGACAAATTGTGCAGAGCAACAGACAGGCTACAATTAGTCAACTGTGACAGTCCAGGGCAAAATTTACCGCTCAAAGAATGCACAAGTCATCCGTACCTTGACGCAAATTGGGTGTGGTAGCCAACAACCTTAGATTTACGATTATTTCAGCAAATACAAAAACCAGAAACTATAGTTGCAGTGGGCTAAGGAATAAAAAAAACACTTGGACAATGGGGAATTGTAAAAACATTGCCTTGTTCTGATGAATCCCAGTTTGGTGCTTTTTACGAGGTCTAGGCTATGGAGAGAACCAGTACATTGCGTCCATCATGCTAAGTGTCAACATTTGCAGGCTGGTGATGTGATACGTTTTTCATGGAATAACATCGAGGCCCCTTGAGAAAAGTGGAACAATGTTTGAATGTAATTCCCTTCATAAATAAGTTGAATGTCTGAAGCTATATTAACAACTATTTCTATTGAAATATAATTTATCATCAGAGCTGTTCTCTAGAGCCAACATTGGCAGCTTACAGTACTACTTGTCTTGGTGTACGTGTTGTAACAATGGAAACTGACCCTCTCTGATGTGTCTGATATATGATACAAAGAGGAGTTGGTATGGAGAAGGGCTGTCAGACTCTGTGGAACACTGGAACTCAGGAACTCAGGAACACTGGAACTCAGGAACCCAGGAACACAGGAACTCAGGAACCCAGGAACCCAGGAACTCAGGAACACAGGAACTCCAAATCCACTGTGAGCCTGAGTTTATTTCAGGGTTCTCACAGGGAACAGAGTAGGACTGCGGTAGGACCCTTTAGATACAGATTAGTTCTGTGGATTGGCCGTTATTGCATATCCTAAACCCTATGGTACATAGACACACACACACACACACACACACACACACACACACACACACACACACACACACACACACACCCCCAGACCAGGTGGTCCAGCTCAAACTCCAGGTGCTTACATCAGGAATGTGCTGTGTGTGTGTCATGTCTGGATGATGAAGTGTAGTGGATGAAGAGGGTCTGATTACTGTTTGTGTGCTGGCAGCATTGGGACCCTTCCACTGCCGAGTGTCTTAGAGCTGTATTAAAATGACATATGAAACAAACACGGACACATCATTTACTACCATCGTGTCACACTCATAAACAGTGTTGGGGTATGAGCCATACAACTGGCTTATGGTCCGTGGATGTAAACCAGAAAAAAATATTGTTTTCTTATCAGACTATTTCAGATAGTGTCTCCTTGTTTTTCACTACTTTTCAAAAAAATGTTTTCTTCATGCTGAACATGGCCCTCTTCTCAGATGTGAAAACTCAGGGTTAATATACAGTATGTCAGCATTAAAAAACGATTTCATAGAAGCCGGGAGGCGGGGGTGCAAAGATATGAAACAATCTGGGAAAAAACACCATTAATCTTTATGGGAAAGGGAGTGTGTGTGTGTGTGTGTGTGTTTTATATAGAAACCCCACAATGTTTATTATGTAGAAACCTGTTTAATGGTCAAACTGTCAGAACGCCTAGGCACCCCTGCACACTATATGTAATGATCGTTTTTAATAAAACAAAAAATGATAAGGGAGGAATGTTAATTCATCATAACTAAACACAAAGACAAATTTGTGCAAAATCTTGTGATCTAGGCCTCTCTGAGAAAATCCTACCACTTACTCCTGGACTAGGAGTATTTTATATATATATATAATAGTATTATCAACAGGACTCACGGAACAGAATTACAAATCATTTGTAGACGGCAAATTGACGAACGGATATAATGTTAGACAAAAATAAAATCATTTCAAACCTTGACTTTACGACTTTACGATCACGTCTCTATATAATGCGTGGAAGTACGCCTACTTGGGAACAGATTTCTTAAATTAAAAATCACGTGGAGCTGATTTTTCGGGTGTTTTTACATTCTTCTACTGTCCAACAATGAAAAGTTTATTATTTATTTATTATTATTATTATTATTTTGCTCAGAATACTTGGGGGGCCAAATAAAAGCAACTGCAGGCCTGACAGTTGGGGAAGGACATTCAAAGTGTTGGTCTGATGGGACCCGGTGATGTCATCCCCCCTCCCCCCCCCTCGTTGAGGAACAATAGAGAACTAAAGACGAAAGTCCCTCTGGTGATGTCATGACATACAGTTGAAGTGGGAAGTTTACATACACTTAGGTTGGAGTCATTTAAAAACTCGTTTTTCAAACCACTCCACAAATTTCTTGTTAACAAACTGTAGTTTTGGCAAGTCGGTTAGGACATCTACTTTGTCCATGACACAAGTCATTTTTCCAACAATTGTTTACAGATGGATTATTTCACTTAAAATTCACTGTATCACAATTCCAGTGGGTCAGAAGTTTACATACACTGTGCCTTTAAACAGCCTCGAAAATTCCAGAAAATTATGTCATAGCTTTAGAAGCTTCTGATAGGTTAAGTGACATCATTTGAGTCAATTGGAGGTGTACCTGTTGATGTATTTCAAGGCCTACCTTCAAACTCAGTGCCTCTTTGCTTGACATCATGGGAAAATCAAAAGAAATCAGACAAAAAAATTGTAGACCTCCACAAGTCTGGTTCATCCTTGGGAGCAATTTCCAAACGCCTGAAGGTACCACCTTCATCTGTACAACCAATAGTATGCCAGTATAAACACCTTGGGAACACGCAGCCGTCATACCACTCAGGAAGGAGACGCATTCTGTCTCCTAGAGATGAACGTACCTTGGTGGGAAAAGTGAAAATCAATCCCAGAACAACAACAAAGGACCTTGTGAAGATGCTGGAGGAAACGGGTACAAAAGTATCTATATACACAGTAAAACGAGTCCTATATCGACATAACCTGAAAGGCCTCTCAGCAAGGAAGAAGCCTCTGCTCCAAAACCATAATAAAACAGACTAAGGTTTGCAACTACATATGGGGACAAAGATTGTACTTCTTGGAGAAATGTCCTCTGGTCTGATGAAACAAAAATAGAACAGTTTGGCCATAATGACCATCATTATGTTTGGAGGAAAAAGGGGGGAGGCTTGCAAGCCGAAGAACACCATCCCAACCGTGAAGCACGGGGGTGGCAGCATCATGTTGTGGGGGTGTTTTGCTACAGGAGGGACTGGTGCACTTCATAAAATAGATGGCATCATGAGGAGGGAAAATTATGTGAATATATTGAAGCAACATCTCAAGATATCAGTCAGGAAGTTAAAGCTTGGTCGCAATTCTTTTTTTTTTCTTCTTTTTTGTTGCTGTCAGATGGTGAAAAACTTTAAATGTATTCAATTTAAATTTAAATTTAAATGTAAACTTCCGACTTCAACTGTACCTGGACCATGTTTTGAGTTGTGTTTTTTTTTCAACCTGTATATGGGTTTAAAGGTCAAACAGGTGAACAGGAGACTGGAGTGCTACTTTACGTTCAGGTAGTCAGGTTATATACAAAGGATTTCCTGTTAGAGTCAACGTGGGCCCCACCGGTTAGTCGGGGGTAATTGAGGTCATGTCAACAGAAGTTCCATTGGAACTTGTATTTTTATCTGTTCATGTCGTCTCACAAAAAAAAGAATGGACATGGTTTTGATTTAGAGAATATTGTGTTTGTCTTTTCAGTACTTCACTGAGCTTATCGCTCTCCTGTTGGTCGGCTAGTGGCTACACCCTCTAGGTACAGAAAAGGTTTTTCATCCCAAATGGCACCCTATTCCCAATGTAGTGCACTACTTTTGACCTGGACCCATAGGGGATAGGGTGCACTACTGTTGACCAGGGCCCATAGGGGATAGGGTACCATGTAGGACATAGCCAAGGTGTGTCTTTCTGACTGCTACGTACCGCTGCTCTGTTCTGCTTTGAGAGAGGTCAACCTCATGCTGCTACGTCCTCTCTCCCTCTCTCTCTGTCTCTCTGTCTCTCTGTCTCTCTCTCCGTCCTCTCTCTCTCTCTCTCTCTCTCTCTCTCTCTCTCTCTCTCTCTCTCTGGCTCTCTGGCTGTCTCTCTCTGGCTCTCTCGTTTTCTCTCTTCTCCTCTCGCTCTCTCATTCTCGTTTTCTCTCTCCTTGCCTTCTCTCTCTTATTCTCTCTCATTCTCTCTCTCATTCTCTCGCTCTCTCATTCATGCTTTCTCTCTCTCTCTTTCATTCTACTGATTTAACCTTTCCCTGTGACCTACTATCTTTCCCTGTGACCTGTTCTCTCTCTCTCTCTCACACACACACACACACACACACACACACACACACACACACACACACACACACACACACACACACACACACACACACACACACACACACCCTCTTCCTCACTGTTTCACCATGACATTCTGTTGAGTTTGTTCAAGTGTAAATATAACCTACAATATAGATTTCCCCCTAAATAGACATACCCAAAAGTTATACATTTTTCTGGTGATTCCCATTTCACCTTTCTGGTAGAAATATTTAGAAACTGCTGAGGTGTATTCACTCACATAGTACAAATCTAGTACAAATATGATGAACATATGACATCTAACATATGATGTCGTTTCTATTCGACAAAAGTTGTGGAAATTATTTGAAATAATTGTTTAAAGCTGCGATAGGTGACCTCTTTTGGACGACCTGACCAAATTCACGTAGAACTTTGTGTTTTCGATCTGTCACTCTCATTGAAAGCCAGTCTAGGAACCGGTAAATCTGTTCTATGTTCTCTATTTCTATGCTTTCCCATAAGTTTAGTTTTACGTTAGGTAAAAAATGAAATAAAATGAAATAAAAAAATATTTTAGGCTATTGACAATATACTGTTTTTCACAGCGGTTTAGAGGGTACAATTATTCTCTACACTGTGCATTGTTTTGTTTTGTCACAATAAACTAAAATTAGGCAAACTATTTGAATTTTTGCAATCAGCAAATAGAAAAGTGATTCCTGGATATTGCATCTTTTTTTAATTTTTAGTAACAGTCAAATTATAAAATGCCTAACTATAACATTTTTTTCCTTCCTTATTCCTGTAAAACAGATATGATCATATTTAATGACAGGACACATTTGACACCACTACATATCACTGACGACCCGAGAAAGTTGTGCCTGACGACCGCAGAGATGCCATTCAAATGCCTGCTGACTTTAATTATTTAGTCACTTTTGAGGACAAATATTATTATTATTTTTTTTTAAATATGAAAAATTATATTTTTCCCTCATTCAACAAAAGTAGGGGAATAAGTGCTTGACATTATTTAAATGCTTTCTTCATATGGTAACAATCAAATTATAAACAACTTATTATAACTTATTATAATAATTTACCTTTCTTATACCTGTAAAACATACATAGAGACAGTCTGATATTGGCACCATTTCATATTTCCTGCCCAGCCTCTGAGACACCATTCAAATGTCCACTTTAATAACAGAACCTCTGAGACCCCATTCAAATGTCCACTTTAATAACAGAACCTCTGAGACTCCATTCAAATGTCCACTTTAATAACAGAACCTCTGAGACACCATTCAAATGTCCACTTTAATAACAGAACCTCTGAGACCCCATTCAAATGTCCACTTTAATAACAGAACCTCTGAGACCCCATTCAAATGTCCACTTTAATAACAGAACCTCTGAGACACCATTCAAATGTCCACTTTAATAACAGAACCTCTGAGACCCCATTCAAATGTCCACTTTAATAACAGAACCTCTGAGACCCCATTTAAATCTCCACTTTAATAACAGAACCTCTGAGACCCCATTCAAATGTCCACTTTAATAACAGAACCTCTGAGACCCCATTCAAATGTCCACTTTAATAACAGAACCTCTGAGACACCATTTAAATGTCCACTTTAATAACAGAACCTCTGAGACACCATTCAAATGTCCACTTTAATAACAGAACCTCTGAGACCCCATTCAAATGTCCACTTTAATAACAGAACCTCTGAGACACCATTTAAATCTCCACTTTAATAACAGAACCTCTGAGACACCATTTAAATGTCCACTTTAATAACAGAACCTCTGAGACACCATTCAAATGTCCACTTTAATAACAGAACCTCTGAGACCCCATTTAAATCTCCACTTTAATAACAGAACCTCTGAGACACCATTCAAATGTCCACTTTAATAACAGAACCTCTGAGACACCATTCAAATGTCCACTTTAATAACAGAACCTCTGAGACACCATTTAAATGTCCACTTTAATAACAGAACCTCTGAGACACCATTCAAATGTCCACTTTAATAACAGAACCTCTGAGACCCCATTCAAATGTCCACTTTAATAACAGAACCTCTGAGACCCCATTTAAATCTCCACTTTAATAACAGAACCTCTGAGACACCATTCAAATGTCCACTTTAATAACAGAACCTCTGAGACACCATTCAAATGCCAGCATCACATTAGACACTGCTGCCCTTATAGATACAAACTTGAAATCATTGGCCACTTTAATAATGTTTACATTTAGCAATTCTCGTCTCATATGCATATACTGTATTGTACAGTTGTGGCAAAAAGTTTTCACTGACACAAATATACATTTTCACAAAGTCTGCTGCTGCCTTAGATATTTTTGTCAGATGTTTCTATGGAATACCAAATCAAATCCAATTTTATTTGTCACATACACATGGTTAACCGATGTTAATGCGAGTGTAGCAAAATGCTGAAGTATAATTACAAGTATTTCATAAGTGTCAAAGGCTTTTATTGACAATTACATGAAGTTGATGCAAAGAGTCAATATTTTCATTGGTGACCCTTCTTTTTCAAGACCTCTGCAATCCGCCCTGGCATGCTGTCAATGAACTTCTGGGCCACATCCTGACTGATGGCAGCCCATTCTTGCATAATCATTGCTTGGGGTTTGTCCACCCGCCTCTTGAGGATTGACCACAAGTTCTCAATGGGATTAAGGTCTGGGGAGTTTCCTGGCCATGGACCAAAAATATCAATGTTTTGTTCCCCGAGCCACTTAGTTATCACCTTTGCCTTATGGCAAGGTGCTCCATCATGCTGGAAAAGGCATTGTTCGTCACCAAACTGTTCCTGGATGGTTGGGAGAAGTTGCTCTTGGAGGATGTGTTGGTACCATTCTTTATTCATGGCTGTGTTCTTAGGCAAAATTGTGAGTGAGCCCACTCCCTTGGCTAAGGAGGGAGGAAGGGAGGGAGAGAGGGAGAGAACTTACTCACTCAAGCTGAGTTGTCTGTCTAATGAGAGAGGATGTGGTTCAGATCAGACAGCAGTCTTGCCTTTGATCATGATTATATTGTGAAGCTGAGCCTTTTCATCTTCATTCATCACAATAGACAGCAGTAGGAAGGAAAACTATGTTAGGTCTGAGATCTGCCTCTCGCTTTCAACTCTATTGGGCTGTACTGGCTGTGTAAATAAGGTTGAGCTAGTCGGAAATTAAACCAAGCTTTTTTATTTGTTTAGGAAGACAGACTGTTCACTTGTATGTTTAGACTGTATTATGGAGGTCCAGCAGTGTCCGACACACACACACACACACACACACGTTTGTTTTGCTATCCTTGTGTGGACCAAACAATTGATTCCCATTCAAAATTCTATTTTCCCTAACTCCTAAATCTAATTCTAACCTAAAATAAAAGCCTAAATGTTTTTTTTTGTTTTTTTTTAAAGCCTAAAATAGCTTTTTTTTTCTCCTTTGGGACCCTGTGAAATGTCCCCACTTGTCTGCATTTTCCTTGTTTTACTATCCTTGTGTGTACTTCTGATAAAAACAAAAAACACACACACAGTGTCCAGCCAAACGTCTCCTCAGCACGTGTCTCTGTAATGAAAGTTATAAAATATATTACAATATTATGTAATATTGAATTCGGCAGTTCCTTTAATTATCTCCTCTCAGCAGGCCACAAGGCTTAGACACAATGGTTACCGGGGAGACGGAGATAGACACAATGGTTACCGGGGAGACGGAGGTAGACACAATGGTTACCGGGGAGACGGAGGTAGACACAATGGTTACCGGGGAGACGGAGATAGACACAATGGTTACCGGGGAGACGGAGGTAGACACAATGGTTACCGGGGAGACGGAGGTAGACACAATGGTTACCGGGGAGACGGAGGTAGACACAATGGTTACCGGGGAGACGGAGGTAGACACAATGGTTACCGGGGAGACGGAGGTAGACACAATGGTTACCGGGGAGACGGAGGTAGACACAATGGTTACCGGGGAGACGGAGGTAGACACAATGGTTACCGGGGAGACGGAGGTAGACACAATGGTTACCGGGGAGACGGAGGTAGACACAATGGTTACCGGGGAGACGGAGGTACAGGTGCTCAAAGAAATGTGTTTGTACTAAAAACAAGACGTTTAGAACTCGAAGTGACAAATTACAATAGAAAGAACTTTTACTTCAGTGGCTCCTTGATATTAACATAGTCATTCAAAAAGTTAGCATATTGCCTAATCAACATTCTCAATAAACTGGAATCAAACTGCAATGCTTACTGCTGGCTGTACAGTCATTGATCAGCTGGCTGTACAGTCATTGATCAGCTGGCTGTACAGTCATTGATCAGCTGGCTGTACAGTCATCCATCAGCTGGCAGTACAGTCATCCATCAGCTGGCAGTACAGTCATTGATCAGCTGATCAGTACAGTCATTGATCAGCTGGCTGTACAGTCATTGATCAGCTGGCTGTACAGTCATTGATCAGCTGGCTGTACAGTCATTGATCAGCTGGCTGTACAGTCATTGATCAGCTGGCTGTACAGTCATTGATCAGCTGGCTGTACAGTCATTGATCAGCTGGCTGAACAGTCAATGATCAGCTGGCTGTACAGTCATTGATCAGCTGGCTGTACAGTCATTGATCAGCTGGCTGTACAGTCATCGATCAGCTGGCTGTACAGTCATTGATCAGCTGGCAGTACAGTCATCGATCAACTGGCAGTACAGTCATCAGCGCAAGACAATTATGCCTACAGGTACATGTAAAGAGCAATCCCTCTTCTGTGTTTGTCATGTTTGACAGAGCGAGTAATCATAAGCAACACCTGTGTTATCAACCATTTGAATTAGTTTGTTAGTTTCTACACAATACACTGATAACAGTTCAGTAATGAATGATTATCCAGGGATACACATTATCCAGGGATTGCACCATGTAAAATAACTATTTCACCATGTAAAATAACTATTTCCTCCTCCATTAAGGTTTGATTGCCCCACTGCTATTTGCCCATAAGTGTGTGTTGACTGTGTTTCTCCTATGATGTTGCAATAAGACAGATATAAGCGCAACGTACACTAAAACCCATAGCTGTAGCCCCATAGCCCCAGTTAGCTGTAGCCCCATAGCCCCAGTTAGCTGTAGCCCCATAGCCCCAGTTAGCTGTAGCCCCATAGCCCCAGTTAGCTGTAGCCCCATAGCCCCAGTTAGCTGTAGCCCCATAGCCCCAGTTAGCTGTAGCCCCATAGCCCCAGTTAGCTGTAGCCCCATAGCCCCAGTTAGCTGTAGCCCCATAGCCCCAGTTAGCTGTAGCCCCATAGCCCCAGTTAGCTGTAGCCCCATAGCCCCAGTTAGCTGTAGCCCCATAGCCCCAGTTAGCTGTAGCCCCATAGCCCCAGTTAGCTGTAGCCCCATAGCCCCAATTAGCTGTAGCCCCATAGCCCCAGTTAGCTGTAGCCCCATAGCCCCAGTTAGCTGTAGCCCCATAGCCCCAGTTAGCTGTAGCCCCATAGCCCCAGTTAGCTGTAGCCCCATAGCCCCAGTTAGCTGTAGCCCCATAGCCCCAGTTAGCTGTAGCCCCATAGCCCCAGTTAGCTGTAGCCCCATAGCCCCAGTTAGCTGTAGCCCCATAGCCCCAATTAGCTGTAGCCCCATAGCCCCAGTTAGCTGTAGCCCCATAGCCCCAATTAGCTGTAGCCCCAGTTAGCTGTAGCCCCATTGCCCCAGTTAGCTGTAGCCCCAGTTACACATAGCCCCATAGCCCCAGTTAGCTGTAGCCCCAGTTACACATAGCCCCATAGCTGTCATTAAAGATGCTTCGTCTTTATAATCTGACATGATTTATTGCTCACTGTGTTGAAGCTATTTTAGTCTATGTCACCCTGAAACTCCACATTTTCAGCAGAGGATCGTTTTTTGCCAGACTTGCCAGTCAAACTGATAAAATCTTAGTTTTAAATTAAATCACAGACAAAAAAAAAGGTTATTCAGTTTGTTTGGTTGCTTGAGAAAACAGGTCTAGTCAAAACATGAATAATTTTTAAAAACCTGCTAGAAAACATTGTGAAGGCATCTATTGTGCGTGCTAACAAAGCAGAAAGCAAGGCTTTACTAGGAGTATTAACTGTCCCAGAATTGGACTGGGAGTTGATTATGCCTCTGCCTCAGCCTGTTGGTCTTGTAGCTGATAAATAACTCAAAAGGTTAGAATTTATCCACTGCTGTTTTTATAGTAAATCCAGGTCTAAACCTCAACATGCCCCCTTGGCCCTTGGACCACCTTGTGTCTACACAACCCCAGGATGTTCTGGAATGGTTGAGGCTCAGCCTCCATCCCAAATGGCACCCTATTCCCTACATACAAGTAGTGTACTGCAAAAGACACTGGTCAAAAGTAGTGCACTATATAGGGAATAGGGTGCCATTTGCGACGCAGCCTCAGTCCATCAGTCCATTTGCCTTTTTATGCTCCTTTCGAGGAATATAACACTGTCTTTCGTGAAAGACCCTGCTTTTCCAGATAACGATGGCCATGGAGAGCGAGATCACAATGTAAGCAAAAAGGTTAGCAATCACAAGGCCGCCGGGCTAGATGGGATACCAGGGCGCATTCTCAAAGCATGCAAAGCTGGCTAGTGTCTTCACAGACATATAGAAGACTTCATGGTAAGCAGCAGAACTTTTTATCTACCAAGAGAGTATTCATCCATAAATGTCACGGCTGTCTACATTCCTCTACATGCCAACACACCACTCTGGCACTTAACAAACTGCATGTGGTCATAAACAAGAAACCGCTTACCGAGAGGCACCGTTTCTGGTGGGCGGAGTCTAACGCAGGGAGACTTAAAACCGTCCTACCTCACTTCTATCAAAATATCTCCTGTGCCACTAGGGGTGAAAAACTCCAGACTACTTTTGGAAAAGACAATGGTGCATGGAGGGAGACGGCTGCCATTTTATGGGCTCCTAACCAACTGTGTTATTTTGTGAGTTTTTTTCACATTATTTTGTACTTAATGTTGCCTCTACCATCTGTTATGACCGAAAAGAGCTTCTGGATATCAGAACAGTGATTACTAACCTCGAACTGGACAAGATTTTTTCTTTAATGAGTCCGACGTGAAGGATATACTGCTTCTCCGAGACCAGGCCCAAATCCCCGTCATTTGCGTGAAGAAAAGACGGAAATACAGGGGGGCGGGGATCGGAGTGCCTCGTGAGAATTCGTCGGCGAGTGGGTAACGTGCCTCTTTGATTCGTTCTATTGGCCAATGTGCAATCACTGGAAAATAAACTGGATGATCTCCATTCGAGACTATCCTACCAACAGGACATTAAAAACTGTAATATCTTATGTTTCACCGAGTCGTGGCTGAATGACGACGACACGGATAATATACAGTTGGCTGGGTTTTCCGTGTTTCGGCAGGACAGAACAGCTACGTCTAGAAAGACGGTGGGGGTGCCCAGTAAGACGAGGGGTGGGGATGTGTGTCTCTTTGTCAATAACAGCTGGTGCGTGATGTCTAAAACTAAGGAGGTCTCAAGGTATTGCTCGCCTCAGGTAGATTACCTCATAATAAACTGTAGACCACACTATCTACCAAGAGTTTAATCTATATTTTTTGTAGCAGTCTATTAACCACCAAAAACTTGACAAAGGCACTAAGATCACACTCAACGAGCTTTATAAGGCCATAAGCAAACAAGAAAATGCTCATACAGAAGTTGTGCTCCTAGTGGCCGGAGACTTTAATGCAGGCAAACTTAAATCCGTTTTTTACCTCATTTCTACCAGAATGTCACATGCAAAGAAAAGGAGGAAAAACACTCTTAGACCACCTTTACTCCACACAGAGACTCATACAAAGTTCTCCCTCACCCTCCATTTGGCAAATGTGACCATAATTCTATCCTCCTGATTCCTGCTTACAAGCAAAAACGAAAGCAGGAAGTACCAGTGACTCGCTCAATACGGAAGTAATCAGATGATGCGGACGCTACGCTACAGGACTGGAATATGTTCCGCGATTCATCCAATGGCATTGAGGAGTATACCTCCTCAGTCACCGGCTTCCTCAATAAGTGCATTGACAACGTCGTCCCCACAGTGACCGTGCGTACATATCCCAACCAGAAGCCATGGATTACAGGCAACATCCGCATCGAACTAAAGGCTAGAGCTGCCGCTTTCAAGGAGCGGGACACTAATCCGGACGCTTATAATAAATCCCGCTATGCCCTCAGCTAACCATCAAACAGGCAAAGTGTCAAAACATTACTAAGATTGAATCCTACTACTCCGACTCTGACGCTCGTCAGATGTGGCAGGGCTTGAAAACTATTATGGACTACAAAGGGAGACCCAGCCGCGAGCTGCCCAGTGACGCGAGCCTACCAGACGAGCTAAATGCCTTTTATGCTTGCTTTGAGGCAATCAACACGGATGCATGCATGAAAGCACCAGCTGTTCTGGACAACAGTGTGATCACGCTCTCCGTAGCCAATGTAAGCAAGACCTTTAAACAGGTCAATGTTCACAAGGTCTAGGCCGGATGGATTACCAGGACGTGTACTCATTGCATTTTCTGACCAACTGGCAAGTGTCTTCACTGACATTTTCAACCTGTCCCTGACCGAGTATGTAGTACCTACATGTTTCAAGCAGACCACCATAGTCCCTGTGCCCAAGTACCCGAAGGTAACCAGTGTAAATGAAGTGCTTTGAAAGGCTGGTCATGACTCACATCAACACCATCATCCTGGAAACCCTAGACCCACCCTAATTTGCATACCGCCCCAACAGATCCACAGATGATGCAATCTCATTCACACTCCACACTGCCCTTTTCCCACCTGGACAAAAGGAACACCAATGTGAGGATGCTGTTCATTGACTACAGCTCAGTGTTCAACACCATAGTGCCCTCAAAGCTCATCACTAAGCTAAGGACCCTGGGACTCCCTCTACAACAGATTGGTAAGGGTAGGCAACAACACATCTGCCACGCTGATCCTCAACACTGGGGCCCCTCAGGGGTGTGCTTAGTCCCCTCCTGTACTCCCTGTTCACCCATGACTGTTTGGCCAAGCACGACTCCAACAACATCATTAAGTTTGCTGACGACACAACAGTGGTAGGCTTGATCAGCAATGAGACAGCCTATAGGGAGGAAGTCAAAGACCTGGCAGTATGATGCCAGGACAACAACCTCTCCCTCAATGTGAGCAAGACAAAGGAGCTCATCGTGGACTACAGGAAAAGGCTGGCCGAACAGAACCCCATTAACATCGATGGGGCTGTGGTAGAGTGGGTCGAGAGTTTCAAATTCCTTGGTGTCCACATCACCAACAAACTATCATCAAATCAAAATGTATGGGTCACATACACATATTTAGCAGATGTTATTGTGGGTGTAGCGAAATGCTTGTGTTCCTAGCTCCAACAGTGCAGTATCTAACAATTCACAACAATACACACAAATCTAAAAGTTTTTAAAAAATGGAAATAAGAAATATAGAAATATTTGGACGGGCATAGACTAAAATACAGTAGAATAGAATATAGTACAGTGCCTTGCGAAAGTATCCGGCCCCCTTGAACTTTGCGACCTTTTGCCACATTTCAGGCTTCAAACATAAAGATATAAAACTGTATTTGTTTGTGAAGAATCAACAACAAGTGGGACACAATCATGAAGTGGAACGACATTTATTGGATATTTCAAACTTTTTTAACAAATCAAAAACTGAAAAATTGGGCGTGCAAAATTATTCAGCCCCTTTACTTTCAGTGCAGCAAACTCTCTCCAGAAGTTCAGTGAGGATCTCTGAATGATCCAATGTTGACCTAAATGACTAATGATGATAAATACAATCCACCTGTGTGTAATCAAGTCTCCGTATAAATGCACCTGCACTGTGATAGTCTCAGAGGTCCGTTAAAAGCGCAGAGAGCATCATGAAGAACAAGGAACACACCAGGCAGGTCCGAGATACTGTTGTGAAGAAGTTTAAAGCCGGATTTGGATACAAAAAGATTTCCCAAGCTTTAAACATCCCAAGGAGCACTGTGCAAGCGATAATATTGAAATGGAAGGAGTATCAGACCACTGCAAATCTACCAAGACCTGGCCGTCCCTCTAAACTTTCAGCTCATACAAGGAGAAGATGCAGCCAAGAGGCCCATGATCACTCTGGATGAACTGCAGAGATCTACAGCTGAGGTGGGAGACTCTGTCCATAGGACAACAATCAGTCGTATATTGCACAAATCTGGCCTTTATGGAAGAGTGGCAAGAAGAAAGCCATTTCTTAAAGATATCCATAAAAAGTGTTGTTTAACGTTTGCCACAAGCCACCTGGGAGACACACCAAACATGTGGAAGAAGGTGCTCTGGTCAGATGAAACCAAAATTGAACTTTTTGGCAACAATGCAAAACGTTATGTTTGACATAAAAGCAACACAGCTCATCACCCTGAACACACCATCCCCACTGTCAAACATGGTGGTGGCAGCATCATGGTTTGGGCCTGCTTTTCTTCAGCAGGGACAGGGAAGATGGTTAAAATTGATGGGAAGATGGATGGAGCCAAATACAGGACCATTCTGGAAGAAAACCTGATGGAGTCTGCAAAAGACCTGAGACTGGGACGGAGATTTGTCTTCCAACAAGACAATGATCCCAAAACATAAAGCAAAATCTACAATGGAATGGTTCAAAAATAAACATATCCAGGTGTTAGAATGGCCAAGTCAAAGTCCAGACCTGAATCCAATCGAGAATCTGTGGAAAGAACTGAAAACTGCTGTTCACAAATGCTCTCCATCCAACCTCACTGAGCTCGAGCTGTTTTGCAAGGAGGAATGGGAAAAAAATTCAGTCTCTCGATGTGCAAAACTGATAGAGACATACCCCAAGCGACTTACAGCTGTAATCGCAGCAAAAGGTGGCGCTACAAAGTATTAACTTAAGGGGGCTGAATAATTTTGCACGCCCAATCTTTCAGTTTTTGATTTGTTAAAAAAGTTTGAAATATCCAATAAATGTCGTTCCACTTCATGATTGTGTCCCACTTGTTGTTGATTCTTCACAAAAAAATACAGTTTTATATCTTTGTTTGAAGCCTGAAATGTGGCAAAAAGTCGCAAAGTTCAAGGGGGCCGAATACTTTCGCAAGGCACTGTATATGGCTGTGACTATAACAGAAAATAATATCTTGGGAGGTAATAGGTCTGGTGAACAAAATGCCTTGAGTTCCTGTATGTTATCACAATCACACCATGAGTAGTTAATCATGAAACATACACCATCACCTTTCTTCTTCCCGGAGAGTTCTTCATTCCTGTCTGCTCGATGTACTGAGAATCTAGCTGGCTATATGGACGGGATCACAGTATATACCGAGAAAGTCATGATTCCATGAAACAGAGAATGTTACTGTCCCTGATGTCTCTCTGGAAGGAGATCCTCGCCCTGAGCTAGTCTACTTTATTATCTGAGACTGAATATTAGCGTGTAATATATGCGGTGGATGGTGTGCACGCCTCCTGAGTCGGACTCCAAATACCTCTTCTCTGCTTCGTTCCAAGCACACCAAGACAGTTGTGAAGAGGGCACGACAACACCTTTTCCTCCTCAGGAGACTGAAAATATTTGGCATGGGTCCCCAGATCCTCAAAAAGTTATACAGCTGCACCATCGAGAGCATCCTGACCGGTTGCATCACCGCCTGGTATGGCAACTGCTCGTCATCCGACCGTAAGGCGCCACACAGATGGCCCAGTACGTCACTGGGGCCAAGCTTCCTACCATCCAGTACCTATAAACTAGGCTTTGTCAGAGGAAAGCCCTAAAAATGGTCAAATACCAGTCAGTTCTCTCTGCTACCGCACGGCAAGTGGTACCGGAGCGCCAAGTCTAGGTCCAAAAGGCCCCTTAACTGCTACTCAGTCACTTTACCCCTACCTACATGTACAGATGACCAAAAAAAGTATTATTTTCTCTCCTTTTTCTCCCACATTTTCGTGGTATCCAATTGGTAATTAGTCTTGTCTCATCGCTGAAACTCCCGTATGGACTCAGGAGAGGCGAAGGTCGAGAGCCGTGCGTCTTCCGAAACACAACCCAGCCAAGCCGCACTGCTTCTTGACACAATGCCCGCTTAACCCAGAAGCCAGACGCAACCAATGTGTCGGAGGAAACACTGTACACAATGTGCATTGCATCCGGCCCGCCGCAGGAATCGCTTAGAGCACGATGGGACAAGAACATTCCTGCTGGCCAAACTCTCCCCTAACCTGAACGACTCTGGGCCAATTGTGCGGCATCCCATGGGTCTCCCGGTCGCGGCCGGCTGCGACAGAGACTCAAACCAGGATCTCTAGTGGCACAGCTAGCACTGCGATGCAGTGCCATGGAAAACTTCACCACTCGGGAGGCCCGGTAAATGTTTTCTTGAACTGCACTGTTGGTTAAAGGCGTGTAAGTATTTTCACAGTAAAACCTGTTGGTTTTCGGTGCATGTGACAAATTACATTTGATTTAGCCCCTTATTTTTGGCACTAAGCAGTATCCATATAAAATGTACTTCCATTCATTTTTTTCAACTGGTACAGGGGACCTTCACACGAGTGTGAGGCCTGTGGGAGTCCTAGAACAAAACAACCAATATAATACAAAACGTGTTATATTTTCGGGATGTCTCATGGTCTGATAAACAACCCCTCTATATGTCACCTTACACCGCGGAAGTGAGACATAGGTGGATGCGTCAAAGGAAAAATACACATCTCCAACTTAATCTGACAGGTTTACTTTTCATAGGGGCGGCAGGGTAGCCTAGTGGTTAGAGCGTTGGACTAGTAACCGGAAGGTTGCAAGTTCAAACCCCCGAGCTGACAAGGTATGTTCTGCCCCTGAACAGGCAGTTAACCCACTGTTCCTAGGCTGTCATTGAAAATAAGAATTTGTTCTTAACTGACTTGCCTGGTTAAATAGAGGTAAAAATAAAAATAAAATAGATTTGTCTCTGTCTCTCCTTTTCTAGATGTTTGTGCTGTGTCATGGCCTGCTGCAGCTCACCCAGCTCCTGTACAGCTCCTACTTTAAGAGCACCATCACCACCATTGAGAGACGCTTTGGCCTCAGCAGCTTCTCCTCCGGTACCGTCTCCTCTCTGCACGAGGTAGGACACAGACCTGCTGTATCCTGATTACAGGGCTCTCTCTGTCTCTAGGTGGGGAACACAGTACTGATGTATCCTGATTACAGGGCTCTCTCTGTCTCTAGGTGGGGAACACAGTACTGATGTATCCTGATTACAGGGCTCTCTCTGTCTCTAGGTGGGGAACACAGTACTGATGTATCCTGATTACAGGGCTCTCTCTGTCTCTAGGTGGGGAACACAGTACTGATGTATCCTGATTACAGGGCTCTCTCTGTCTCTAGGTGGGGAACACAGTACTGATGTATCCTGATTACAGGGCTCTCTCTGTCTCTAGGTGGGGAACACAGTACTGATGTATCCTGATTACAGGGCTCTCTCTGTCTCTAGGTGGGGAACACAGTACTGATGTATCCTGATTACAGGGCTCTCTCTGTCTCTAGGTGGGGAACACAGTACTGATGTATCCTGATTACAGGGCTCTCTCTGTCTCTAGGTGGGGAACACAGTACTGATGTATCCTGATTACAGGGCTCTCTCTGTCTCTAGGTGGGGAACACAGTACTGATGTATCCTGATTACAGGGCTCTCTCTGTCTCTACGTGGGGAACACAGTACTGATGTATCCTGATTACAGGGCTCTCTCTGTCTCCATCCGTCTCTAGGTGGGGAACACAGTTCTGATAGTGTTTGTGAGTTACCTGGGCAGCAGGGTCCATCGGCCTCGTCTGATTGGACTGGGTGGTCTGCTGATGTCGATCAGCGCGCTGATCCTGGCCCTACCTCACTTCGTGTCCCAGCCCTATGAGTTTGACTCTGTCATACATGGTAAGATCTAGGGGTTCAATATTATATACATTTTCTTTTTAAATATATATATATTTTATATATATATTTTGTATCTACAGTACTCTGCAATACAAAGGACACACTTCTGAATACAAATCCTTATGGGCAGAGTTTCCAGAACCTTCTTGTTGCTGAGAAGCAGTAAGAAATGCTTTTTAGTCTACGACTAGGTCTGACTACGTCTGTGTCCGGGAAACAGGCCGCATGAGTTTTAAAACCTAGTATATGCAAGCATCATCCACAATCAGTCTCTCTAAAGCAGCAAGCATCATCCACAATCGGTCTCTCTAAAGCAGCAAGCATCATCCACAGTCAGTCTCTCTAAAGCAGCAAGCATCATCCACAGTCGGTCTCTCTAAAGCAGCAAGCATCATCCACAGTCAGTCTCTGTAAAGCAGCAAGCATCATCCACAGTCGGTCTCTCTAAAGCAGCAAGCATCATCCACAGTCGGTTTCTCTAAAGCAGCAAGCATCATCCACAGTCGGTCTCTCTAAAGCAGCAAGCATCATCCACAGTCGGTCTCTCTAAAGCAGCAAGCATCATCCACAGTCAGTCTCTCTAAAGCAGCAGTCCCAGTATGTTGGACCTGGTTCAGCCTGTCATTGAGTAGAGTAGTATTGTGGTAGAGTGGTGGTGGAGTGATGTTTTGGAATGGAGTGGTATAGCGGAATGGTGTAGAAAAGCGGTGTAGTGGATTGGTGTGCTGAAGTGTTGTGGTGGAGTGGATTGGAATGTTGTTTTGGAGTGGTGTATTGTAGTGGTGGCGTGGAGTAGAATGGTGGAGTGGAGTGGAATGGTGTAGTGGAGTGTAGTGGAGTGGTGTACTGAATTTGAGTGGTGGAGCAGTGTGGTTCATTGGAGTGGGGTGGATTGGAGTGTTGTAGTGTAGGTTAGTGTAGTGGTGTGGTGGTGGTATGAAGTGTTGGATTGGTGTACTGGATTGAAGTGGAGGTGTGGTGTATTGGTGTGGTAGTGTGGAGGGGTGTATTGCTGTGGTGGTGTGGAGGGGTGTATTGGTGTGGTGTATTGGTGTGGAGGGGTATATTGGTGTGGTGGTGTGGAGGGGTGTATATGGTGTGGTGGTGTATTTGGTGTGGTGGTGTGGAGGTGTGTATTGGTGTGGTAGTGTGGAGGGGTGTATTGGTGTGGTGGTGTGGAGGGGTGTATTGGTGTGGTGGTGTGTATTGGTGTGGTAGTGTGGAGGGGTGTATTGGTGTGGTAGTGTGGAGGGGTGTATTGGTGTGGTAGTGTGGAGGGGTGTATTGGTGTGGTAGTGTGGAGGGGTGTATTGGTGTGGTGGTGTGGAGGGGTATATTGGTGTGGAGGTGTGTATTGGTGTGGTAGTGTGGAGGGGTGTATTGGTGTGGAGGGGTGTATTGATGTGGAGGGGTGTATTGGTGTGGTGGTGTGGAGGGGTGTATTGATGTGGAGGGGTTTATTGGTGTGGTGGTGTGGACGGGGGTATTGGTGTGGAGGGGTGTATTGGTGTGGTAGTGTGGAGGGGTGTATTGGTGTTGTGGTGTGGACGGGGGTATTGGTGTGGTAGTGTGGAGGGGTGTATTGATGTGGAGGGGTGTATTGGTGTGGTGGTGTGGACGGGGGTATTGGTGTGATAGTGTGGAGGGGTGTATTGGTGTGGTAGTGTGGAGTGGTGTATTGGTGTGGTAGTGTGGAGGGGTGTATTGGTGTGGAGGTGTGTATTGGTGTGGAGGGTGTATTGGTGTGGTAATGTGGAGGGGTGTATTGGTGTGGACAGGAGTATTGGTGTGGAGGGGTGTGTTGGTGTGGTAGTGTGGAGGGTTGTATTGGTGTGTTGGTGTGGAGGGGGGTATTGGTGTGGTAATGTGGTGTATTGGTGTGGTGGTGTGGATGGGGGTATTGGTGTGGAGGGGTGTGTTGGTGTGGTAGTGTGGAGGGTTGTATTGGTGGGGTAGTGTGGAGGGGTGTATTGGTGTGGTAGTGTGGAGTGGTGTATTGGTGTGGTAGTGTGGAGGGGTGTATTGGTGTGGAGGTGTGTATTGGTGTGGAGGGTGTATTGGTGTGGTAATGTGGAGGGGTGTATTGGTGTGGACAGGAGTATTGGTGTGGAGGGGTGTGTTGGTGTGGTAGTGTGGAGGGTTGTATTGGTGTGTTGGTGTGGAGGGGGGTATTGGTGTGGTAATGTGGTGTATTGGTGTGGTGGTGTGGACGGGGGTATTGGTGTGGAGGGGTGTGTTGGTGTGGTAGTGTGGAGGGTTGTATTGGTGGGGTAGTGTGGAGGGGTGTATTGGTGTGGTAGTGTGGAGTGGTGTATTGGTGTGGTAGTGTGGTGTGGTGTATTGGTGGGGTAGTGTGGAGGGGTGTATTGGTGTGATGAATTGGTGTTGTGGATTAGTTTAGTGGTGTGGATTGGTGAGGGGAGTGGACTGGTGTGGATTGGATTGGTTGAGTGGTGTGGTTGAATGGTGTGGTGGATTGGTTTAGTGGAGTGGATTGGTTTGGTGGATTGATTAAATGGTGTGGATTGGTTTGATGGTGTGGTGGATTGGTGTAGTGGTGTGGATTGGTTAGGTGGATTGGTGTGGTGTAGTAGTATGGTTTAGTGGATTGGTGTAGTGGATTGGTTTAGTATTGTAGTGGTGTGGTGGAGTGGATTGTTGTAGTGTAAATCAAATCAAATGTATTTATAAAGCTCTTCATACATCTCCTGATATCTCAAAGTGCTGTACAGAAATCCAGCCTAAAACCCCAAACAGCAAGCAATGCAGGTGTAGAAGCACGGTGGCAAGGAAAAACTCCCTAGAAAGGCCAAAATCTAGGAAGAAACCTAGAGAGGAACCAGGCTATGAGGGGTGGCCAGTCCTCTTCTGGCTGTGCCGGGTAGAGATTATAACAGAACATGGCCAAGCTGTTCAAATGTTCATAAATGACCAGCATGGTCAAATAATTGTGTAGTGGTGTGGATTGGTTTGGTGGATTGATGTAGTGTTTTAGGATATTGGTTTAGTAGTGTGGTGGGGTGGATTGGTTTAGTGGATTGGTTAAGTGGTTTAGGGAATTGGTTTAGTAGTGTAGTGGTGTGGTGTGGTGGATTGGTTTAGTGGTGTGGTGTGGTGGATTGGTTTAGTGGTGTGGTGGAGTGGATTGGTTTAGTGGTGTAGTGGATTGGTTTATTGGATTGGTTTAGTATTGTAGTGGTGTGGTGTGGTGGTTTATAGGATTGGTGTGGTGGAGTGGATTGGTTTAGTGGTGGAGTGGATTGGTTTAGTGTTGTGGTGGATTGGTTTAGTGGTGTGGTGGATTGGTTTAGTAGTGTGATGGAGTGGATTGGTTTAGTGATGTGGTGGAGTGGATTGGTTTAGTGGTGGGGTGGATTGGTTTAGTAGTGTGGTGTGGTGGATTGGTTTTGTGGTGTGGTGGATTGGTTTAGTGGTGGATTGGTTTAGTGGTGTGGTGGAGTGGATTGGTTTAGTGGTGGAGTGGATTGGTTTAGTGGTGGAGTGGTTTGGTTTAGTGGTGGGGTGGATTGGTTTAGTGGTGGAGTGGATTGGTTTAGTGGTGTGGTGGTGTGGATTGGGTTAGTGGTGTGGTGGATTGGTTTAGTGGTGTGGTGTGATGGATTAGTTTAGTGGTGTGGTGGATTAGTTTAGTAGTGTGGTGTGGTGGATTGGTTTAGTGGTGTGGTGGAGTGGAGTGGATTGGTTTAGTGGTGTAGTGGATTGGTTTATTGGATTGGTTTAGTATTGTAGTGGTGTGGTGTGGTGGTTTATAGGATTGGTGTAGTGGTGTGGTGGAGTGGATTGGTTTAGTGGTGTGGTGTGGTGGATTGGTTTAGTGGTGGATTGGTTTAGTGGTGTGGTGGATTGGTTTAGTAGTGTGATGGAGTGGATTGGTTTAGTGATGTGGTGGAGTGGATTGGTTTAGTGGTGTGGTGGATTAGTTTAGTAGTGTGGTGGTGGATTGGTTTAGTAGAGTGGTGTGGTGGATTGGTTTAGTGGTGTGGTGGAGTGGATTGGTTTAGTGGTGTGGTGGAATGATTTAGTGGTGTGGTGTGGTGGATTGGTTTAGTGGTGGATTGGTTTAGTGGTGTGGTGGAGTGGATTGGTTTAGTGGTGGAGTGGATTGGTTTAGTGGTGGGGTGGATTGGTTTAGTGGTGGAGTGGATTGGTTTAGTGGTGTGGTGGTGTGGATTGGGTTAGTGGTGTGGTGGATTGGTTTAGTGGTGTGGTGTGGTGGATTGGTTTAGTGGTGTGGTGTGGTGGATTAGTTTAGTGGAGTGGTGTGGTGGATTGGTTTAGTGGTGTGGTGGAGTGGATTTGTTTAGTGGTGTGGTGGATTGGTTTTGTGGTGTGGTGGATTGGTTTAGTGGTGGATTGGTTTAGTGGTGTGGTGGAGTGGATTGGTTTAGTGGTGGAGTGGATTGGTTTAGTGGTGGAGTGGTTTGGTTTAGTGGTGGGGTGGATTGGTTTAGTGGTGGAGTGGATTGGTTTAGTGGTGTGGTGGTGTGGATTGGGTTAGTGGTGTGGTGGATTGGTTTAGTGGTGTGGTGTGATGGATTAGTTTAGTGGTGTGGTGGATTAGTTTAGTAGTGTGGTGTGATGGATTGGTTTAGTAGTGTGGTGTGGTGGATTGGTTTAGTGGTGTGGTGGAGTGGAGTGGATTGGTTTAGTGGTGTAGTGGATTGGTTTATTGGATTGGTTTAGTATTGTAGTGGTGTGGTGTGGTGGTTTATAGGATTGGTGTAGTGGTGTGGTGGAGTGGATTGGTTTAGTGGTGTGGTGTGGTGGATTGGTTTAGTGGTGGATTGGTTTAGTGGTGTGGTGGATTGGTTTAGTAGTGTGATGGAGTGGATTGGTTTAGTGATGTGGTGGAGTGGATTGGTTTAGTGGTGTGGTGGATTAGTTTAGTAGTGTGGTGGTGGATTGGTTTAGTAGAGTGGTGTGGTGGATTGGTTTAGTGGTGTGGTGGAGTGGATTGGTTTAGTGGTGTGGTGGAATGATTTAGTGGTGTGGTGTGGTGGATTGGTTTAGTGGTGGATTGGTTTAGTGGTGTGGTGGAGTGGATTGGTTTAGTGGTGGAGTGGATTGGTTTAGTGGTGGGGTGGATTGGTTTAGTGGTGTGGTGGTGTGGATTGGGTTAGTGGTGTGGTGGATTGGTTTAGTGGTGTGGTGGTGTGGATTGGGTTAGTGGTGTGGTGGATTGGTTTAGTGGTGTGGTGTGGTGGATTGGTTTAGTGGTGTGGTGTGGTGGATTAGTTTAGTGGTGTGGTGTGGTGGATTAGTTTAGTGGAGTGGTGTGGTGGATTGGTTTAGTGGTGTGGTGGATTGGTTTAGTGGTGTGGTGGATTGGTTTAGTGGTGTGGTGTGGTGGAGTGGTGTGGTGGATTGGTTTAGTGGTGTGGTTTAGTGGTTTAGTGGATTGGTTTAATGCTGTGGTGTGGGGGATTGGCTTAATGGTGCGGTGGATTGGTTTAGTGGTGTGGTGAGGTGGATTGGTTTAGTGGTGTGGTGGATTGGTTTAGTGGTGTGGTGGTGTGGATTGGTTTAGTGGTGTGGTGGATTGGTTTAGTGGTGTGGTGGGGTGCACTGGTTTAGTGGTGTGGTGGAGTGGATTGGTTTAGTGGTGTGGTGGATTGGTTTAGTGGTGTGGTGGTGTGGATTGGTTTAGTGGTGTGGTGGTGTGGATTGGTTTAGTGGTGGATTGGTTTAGTGGTGTGGTGGATTGGTTTAGTAGTGTGATGGAGTGGATTGGTTTAGTGATGTGGTGGAGTGGATTGGTTTAGTGGTGTGGTGGATTAGTTTAGTAGTGTGGTGTGGTGGATTGGTTTAGTAGAGTGGTGTGGTGGATTGGTTTAGTGGTGTGGTGGAGTGGATTGGTTTAGTGGTGTGGTGGAATGATTTAGTGGTGTGGTGTGGTGGATTGGTTTAGTGGTGGATTGGTTTAGTGGTGTGGTGGAGTGGATTGGTTTAGTGGTGGAGTGGATTGGTTTAGTGGTGCGGTGGATTGGTTTAGTGGTGGAGTGGATTGGTTTAGTGGTGTGGTGGTGTGGATTGGGTTAGTGGTGTGGTGGATTGGTTTAGTGGTGTGGTGTGGTGGATTGGTTTAGTGGTGTGGTGTGGTGGATTAGTTTAGTGGAGTGGTGTGGTGGATTGGTTTAGTGGTGTGGTGGATTGGTTTAGTGGTGTGGTGGAGTGGTGTGGTGGAGTGGTGTGGTGGATTGGTTTAGTGGTGTGGTGTGGTGGAGTGGTGTGGTGGATTGGTTTAGTGGTGTGGTTTAGTGGATTGGTTTAGTGGATTGGTTTAGTGGTTTAGTGGATTGGTTTAATGCTGTGGTGTGGGGGATTGGTTTAATGGTGCGGTGAGGTGGATTGGTTTAGTGGTGTGGTGAGGTGGATTGGTTTAGTGGTGTGGTGGATTGGTTTAGTGGTGTGGTGGTGTGGATTGGTTTAGTGGTGTGGTGGATTGGTTTAGTGGTGTGGTGGGGTGCACTGGTTTAGTGGTGTGGTGGAGTGGATTGGTTTAGTGGTGTGGTGGATTGGTTTAGTGGTGTGGTGGTGTGGATTGGTTTAGTGGTGTGGTGGTGTGGATTGGTTTAGTGGTGTGGTGCATTGGTTTAGTGGTGTGGTGGATTGGTTTAGTGGTGGGGTGGAGGGGATTAGTTTAGTGGTGTGGTTTAGTGGATTGGTTTAGTGGTGTGGTGGAGGGGATTGGTTTAGTGGTGTGGTGGATTGGTTTAGTGGTGTGGTGGATTGGTTTAGTGGTGTGGTGTGGTGGATTGGTTTAGTGGTGTGGTGGAGTGGATTGGTTTAGTGGTGTGGTGGATTGGTTTAGTGGTGTGGTGTGGTGGATTGGTTTAATGGTGGATTGGTTTAGTGGTGTGGTGGAGTGGATTGGTTTAGTGGTGGAGTGGATTGGTTTAGTGGTTGGGTGGATTGGTTTAGTGGTGGAGTGGATTGTTTTAGTGGTGTGGTGGTGTGGATTGGGTTAGTGGTGTGGAGTGGATTGGTTTAGTGGTGTGGTGGTGTGGATTGGGTTAGTGGTGTGGTGGATTGGTTTAGTGGTGGATTGGTTTAGTGGTTTGGTGGAGGGGATTAGTTTAGTGGTGTGGTTTAGTGGATTGGTTTAGTGGTGTGGTGGAGGGGATTGGTTTAGTGGTGTGGTGGAGGGGATTGGTTTAGTGGTGTGGTGGAGTGGATTGGTTTATTGGTGTGGTGGATTGGTTTAGTGGTGTGGTGTGGTGGATTGGTTTAGTGGTGGATTGGTTTAGTGGTGTGGTGGAGTGGATTGGTTTAGTGGTGGAGTGGATTGGTTTAGTGGTGGGGTGGATTGGTTTAGTGGTGGAGTGGATTGGTTTAGTGGTGGAGTGGATTGGTTTAGTGGTGTGGTGGTGTGGATTGGGTTAGTGGTGTGGTGGATTGGTTTAGTGGTGTGGTGTGGTGGATTAGTTTAGTGGTGTGGTGGATTAGTTTAGTAGTGTGGTGTGGTGGATTGGTTTAGTAGTGTGGTGTGGTGGATTGGTTTAGTGGTGTGGTGGATTGGTTTAGTGGTGTGGTGGATTGGTTTAGTGGTGTAGTGGATTGGTTTATTGGATTGGTTTAGTATTGTTGTGGTGTGGTGGTTTATAGGATTGGTGTGGTGGAGTGGATTGGTTTAGTGGTGTGGTGGATTGGTTTAGTGGTGTGGTGGTGTGGATTGGTTTAGTGGTGTGGTGGTGTGGATTGGTTTAGTGGTGTGGTGGTGTGGATTGGTTTAGTGGTGTGGTGCATTGGTTTAGTGGTGTGGTGGATTGGTTTAGTGGTGGGGTGGACTGGTTTAGTGGTGTGGTGGAGTGGATTGGTTTAGTGGTGGAGTGGATTGGTTTAGTGGTGTGGTGGATTGGTTTAGTGGTGTGGTGGATTGGTTTAGTGGTGTGGTGGAGGGGATTAGTTTAGTGGTGTGGTTTAGTGGATTGGTTTAGTGGTGTGGTGGAGGGGATTGGTTTAGTGGTGTGGTGGATTGGTTTAGTGGTGTGGTGGATTGGTTTAGTGGTGTGGTGTGGTGGATTGGTTTAGTGGTGTGGTGGAGTGGATTGGTTTAGTGGTGTGGTGGATTGGTTTAGTGGTGTGGTGTGGTGGATTGGTTTAATGGTGGATTGGTTTAGTGGTGTGGTGGAGTGGATTGGTTTAGTGGTGGAGTGGATTGGTTTAGTGGTGGGGTGGATTGGTTTAGTGGTGGAGTGGATTGGTTTAGTGGTGTGGTGGTGTGGATTGGGTTAGTGGTGTGGAGTGGATTGGTTTAGTGGTGTGGTGGTGTGGATTGGGTTAGTGGTGGATTGGTTTAGTGGTGTGGTGGAGGGGATTAGTTTAGTGGTGTGGTTTAGTGGATTGGTTTAGTGGTGTGGTGGAGGGGATTGGTTTAGTGGTGTGGTGGAGGGGATTGGTTTAGTGGTGTGGTGGAGTGGATTGGTTTATTGGTGTGGTGGATTGGTTTAGTGGTGTGGTGTGGTGGATTGGTTTAGTGGTGGATTGGTTTAGTGGTGTGGTGAAGTGGATTGGTTTAGTGGTGGAGTGGATTGGTTTAGTGGTGGGGTGGATTGGTTTAGTGGTGGAGTGGATTGGTTTAGTGGTGGAGTGGATTGGTTTAGTGGTGTGGTGGAGGGGATTGGTTTAGTGGTGTGGTGGAGGGGATTGGTTTAGTGGTGTGGTGGAGTGGATTGGTTTATTGGTGTGGTGGATTGGTTTAGTGGTGTGGTGTGGTGGATTGGTTTAGTGGTGGATTGGTTTAGTGGTGTGGTGGAGTGGATTGGTTTAGTGGTGGAGTGGATTGGTTTAGTGGTGGGGTGGATTGGTTTAGTGGTGGAGTGGATTGGTTTAGTGGTGGAGTGGATTGGTTTAGTGGTGTGGTGGTGTGGATTGGGTTAGTGGTGTGGTGTGGTGGATTAGTTTAGTGGTGTGGTGGATTAGTTTAGTAGTGTGGTGTGGTGGATTGGTTTAGTAGTGTGGTGTGGTGGATTGGTTTAGTGGTGTGGTGTGGTGGATTGGTTTTGTGGTGTGGTGGATTGGTTTAGTGGTGTAGTGGATTGGTTTATTGGATTGGTTTAGTATTGTAGTGGTGTGGTGGTTTATAGGATTGGTGTGGTGGAGTGGATTGGTTTAGTGGTGGAGTGGATTGGTTTAGTGGTGTGGTGGATTGTTTTATTGGTGTGGTGGATTGGTTTAGCAGTGTGATGGAGTGGATTGGTTTAGTGGTGTGGTGGATTAGTTTAGTAGTGTGGTGTGGTGGATTGGTTTAGTAGTGTGGTGTGGTGGATTGGTTTAGTGGTGTGGTGGAGTGGATTGGTTTTGTCGTGTGGTGTGTTTTGGATTGGTTTAGTGGTGTGGTGGAGTGGATTGGTTTAGTGGTGTGGTGGATTGGTTTAGTGGTGGGGTGGATTGGTTTAGTGGTGGAGTGGATTGGTTTAGTGGTGCAGTGGTGTGGATTGGGTTAGTGGTGTGGTGGATTGGTTTAGTGGTGTGGTGTGGTGGATTAGTTTAGTGGTGTGGTGTGGTGGATTGGTTTAGTGGTGTGGTGTGGTGGATTGGTTTAGTGGTGTGGTGGAGTGGTGTGGTGTATTGGTTTAGTGGTGTGGTGTGGTGGATTGGTTTAGTGGTGTGGTGTGGTGGAGTGGTGTTGTAACGGCGTTCTTCGTTTGTTGAAAGAGAGGACCGAAATGCAGCGTGGTGGTTAATCATGATCTTTAATGATACAAATGACGGAACGATACATGAACTAACTTATAAATACAAAAAACCAACAAACGGAACGTGAAACCTAATTACAGCCTATCTGGTGAAACTACACAGAGACAGGAACAATCACCCACGAAAGACAAAGCGAACTCAGGCTACCTAAATACAGTTCCCAATCAGAGGCAACGAGAAGCACCTGACAACACCCCTAATCAGCCACGATCCCAAATACTACAAACCCCAATACGAAACACAACACACAAACCCATGTCACACCCTGGCCTGAACAAATAATGAAAGAAAACACAAAATACTAAGACCAAGGCGTGACAGAACCCCCCCCCCCCCCAAGGTGCGGACTCCCGGACGCACCTCAAAACCATAGGGAGGGTCCGGGTGGGCGTCTGTCCATGGTGGCGGCTCCGGCTCGGGACGTGGACCCCACTCCATAAATGTCATAGTTCCTCCCCTTCGCGTCCTGGGATAATCCACCCTCGCCGCCGACCATGGCCTAATAGTCCTCACCCAGAACCTCACAGAACTGAGGAGCAGCTCGTGACTGAGGGGCATCTCGGGACTGAGGGACAGCTCGGGACTGAGGGACAGCTCGGGACTGAGGGGCAGCTCGGGACTGCGGGGCAGCCCGGAACTGAGGGGCAGCCCGGAACTGAGGGGCAGCTCGGGACTGAGGGGCAACTCGGGACTGAGGGGCAGCTCGGGACTGAGGGGCAGCTCGGGACTGAGGGGGAGCTCGGGACTGAGGGGCAGCTCGGGACTGAGGGGCAGCCCGGAACTGAGGGGCAGCCCGGAACTGAGGGGAAGCCCAGTACTGAGAGGAAGCCCAGTACTGAGAGGAAGCCCAGTACTGAGAGGAAGCCCAGTACTGAGATGAAGCTCAGGTAGGTAGTAGGCACCGGTAGATCCTGGCTGGCTGGCGGATCTGGAAGATTCAGGTTGACTAGCAGATCTGGAAGATTCTGGTTGACTAGCAGATCTGGAAGATTCTGGTTGACTAGCAGATCTGGAAGATTCTGGTTGACTAGCAGATCTGGAAGATTCTGGTTGACAGGCTGATCTGGAAGAATCTGGTTGACTGGCAGATCTAGAAGATCATGGCTGACTGGCGGATCTAGCTGCTCTATGCAGACTGACAGCTCTGACTGCTCCATGCAGACTGGCAGCTCCTTGCAGACTGGCAGCTCCTTGCAGACTGACAGCTCCTTGCAGACTGACAGCTCCCTGCAGACTGACAGCTCCCTGCAGACTGACAGCTCCCTGCAGACTGACAGCTCTGACTGCTCCCTGCAGACTGACAGCTCCTTGCAGACTGACAGCTCCTTGCAGACTGGCAGCTCCTTGCAGACTGGCAGCTCCTTGCAGACTGGCAGCTCCTTGCAGACTGGCAGCTCCTTGCAGACTGACAGCTCCTTGCAGACTGACAGCTCCTTGCAGACTGACAGCACCCTGCAGACTGGCAGCTCAGGCTGCTTCAAACAGGCAGGAGGCTCCGGCAGCGCAGGAGAGGAGGAAGGCTCTGGCTGCGCTAAACAGGCGGGAGACTCCGACAGCGCAGGAGGGAAGGAAGGCTCTGGCTGTGCTGAACAGGCGGGAGACTCCGACAGCGCAGGAGGGAAGGAAGGCTCTGGCTGTGCTGAACAGGCGGGAGACTCCGACAGCGCAGGAGAGGCGAGGCGCACTGTAGGCCTGATGCGTGGTGCTGGCACTGGTGATACTGGAGCGAGGACACGCACAGGAAGCCTGGTGCGGGGAGCTGCTACCGGAGGACTGGTGTGTGGAGGTGGCACAGGATGTGCAAGGCTAGGGATGTGCACAGGAGGCCTGGTGCGTGAGGCTGGCACCAACTTCACCAGCCGACTAACACGCACCTCAGGACGAGTATGGAGCGCTAACTCAGGTGCCATCAAATCCCCGACACGATCCGTCGGACGAATATGATATCTATAGCACCAAGCTAGCAACTCCCTCATTACTCTCCACTCCACTTTCCCCATTAACTCCTTCACAGTCTCATCTTCGCTCACCTCTAACACCGGCTCTGGTTCTGGTCTCCTCCTTGGCTCCTCACGATAAACAAGGAGAGTTGGCTCAGGTCCATCTCCTGACTCAGCCACTCTCCCTCTGAGCCCCCCCCAATACATTTTTTGGGGTGACTCTCAGGTTTCGCTCTGCGCCGCCGTGTCTGTTTCTCCAACTCCATTCGCCTATAGCCTTCTTCGCACTGCTTTAGCGAATCCCATGCGGGCTCCTGCACTCTCTCTGGGTCGGCCGCCCACCTGTCGATTTCTTCCCACGTCGCTTTTCCTGCGGTCGCTGCCTGTAACCACGCCGCTCGGTCCGTATGTGGTGGGTGATTCTGTAACGGCGTTCTTCGTTTGTTGAAAGAGAGGACCGAAATGCAGCGTGGTGGTTAATCATTATCTTTTAAAAAACAACAAACGGAACGTGAAACCTAATTACAGCCTATCTGGTGAAACTACACAGAGACAGGAACAATCACCCACGAAAGACAAAGCGAACTCAGGCTACCTAAATACGGTTCCCAATCAGAGGCAACGAGAAGCACCTGACTGCTGATTGAGAACCGCCTTAGGCAGCCAAGCCTATACAACACCCCTAATCAGCCACGATCCCAAATACTACAAACCCCAATACGAAACACAACACACAAACCCATGTCACACCCTGGCCTGAACAAATAATTAAAGAAAACACAAAATACTAAGACCAAGGCGTGACAGGTGTGGTGTATTGGTTTAGTGGTGTGGTGGATTGGTTTAGTGGTGCGGTTTAGTGGATTGGTTTAGTGGTTTAGTGGATTGGTTTATTGCTGTGGTGTGGGGGATTGGTTTAGTGGTGCGGTGGATTGGTTTAGTGGTGTGGTGAGGTGGATTGGTTTAGTGGTGTGGTGGATTGGTTTAGTGGTGTGGTGGGGTGGACTGGTTTAGTGGTGTGGTGGAGTGGATTGGTTTAGTGGTGTGGTGGATTGGTTTAGTGGTGTGGTGGTGTGGATTGGTTTAGTGGTGTGGTGGTGTGGATTGGTTTAGTAGTGTTGTGCATTGGTTTAGTGGTGTGGTGTGGTGCATTGGTTTAGTGGTGTGGTGGATTAGTTTAGTAGTGTGGTGTGGTGGATTGGTTTAGTAGTGTGGTGTGGTGGATTGGTTTAGTGGTGTGGTGGAGTGGATTGGTTTAGTGGTGTGGTGGATTAGTTTAGTAGTGTGGTGTGGTGGATTGGTTTAGTGGTGTGGTGGAGTGGATTGGTTTAGTGGTGTGGTGGATTGGTTTAGTGGTGTGGTGTGGTGGATTGGTTTAGTGATGGAGTGGATTGGTTTAGTGGTGGGGTGGATTGGTTTAGTGGTGTGGTGGTGTGGATTGGGTTAGTGGTGTGGTGGATTGGTTTAGTGGTGTGGTGTGGTGGATTAGTTTAGTGGTGTGGTGTGGTGGATTGGTTTAGTGGTGTGGTGTGGTGGAGTGGTGTGGTGGATTGGTTTAGTGGTGTGGTGGATTAGTTTAGTAGTGTGGTGTGGTGGATTGGTTTAGTAGTGTGGTGTGGTGGATTGGTTTAGTGGTGTGGTGGATTGGTTTAGTGGTGTGGTGGATTGGTTTAGTGGTGTAGTGGATTGGTTTATTGGATTGGTTTAGTATTGTAGTGGTGTGGTGTGGTGGTTTATAGGATTGGTGTAGTGGTGTGGTGGAGTGGATTGGTTTAGTGGTGGAGTGGATTGGTTTAGTGGTGTGGTGGATTGGTTTAGTGGTGTGGTGGATTGGTTTAGTAGTGTGATGGAGTGGATTGGTTTAGTGATGTGGTGGAGTGGATTGGTTTAGTGGTGTGGTGGATTAGTTTAGTAGTGTGGTGTGGTGGATTGGTTTAGTGGTGTGGTGGAGTGGATTGGTTTAGTGGTGTGGTGGATTGGTTTAGTGGTGTGGTGTGGTGGATTGGTTTAGTGGTGGAGTGGATTGGTTTAGTGGTGGAGTGGATTGGTTTAGTGGTGGGGTGGATTGGTTTAGTGGTGGAGTGGATTGGTTTAGTGGTGTGGTGGTGTGGATTGGGTTAGTGGTGTGGTGGATTGGTTTAGTGGTGTGGTGGATTAGTTTAGTGGTGTGGTGTGGTGGATTGGTTTAGTGGTGTGGTGGATTGGTTTAGTGGTGTGGTGGAGTGGTGTGGTGGATTGGTTTAGTGGTGTGGTGGATTGGTTTAGTGGTGTGGTTTAGTGGATTGGTTTAGTGGTGTGGTTTAGTGGATTGGTTTAGTGGTTTAGTGGATTGGTTTAATGCTGTGGTGTGGGGGATTGGTTTAGTGGTGCGGTGGATTGGTTTAGTGGTGTGGTGAGGTGGATTGGTTTAGTGGTGTGGTGGATTGGTTTAGTGGTGTGGTGGATTGGTTTAGTGGTGTGGTGGTGTGGATTGGTTTAGTGGTGTGGTGGATTGGTTTAGTGGTGTGGTGGAGTGGATTGGTTTAGTGGTGTGGTGAATTGGTTTAGTGGTGCGGTGGATTGGTTTAGTGGTGTGTTGAGGTGGATTGGTTTAGTGGTGTGGATTGGTTTAGTGGTGCGGTGGATTGGTTTAGTGGTGTAGTGTGGTGGATTGGTTTAGTGGTGTGGTGGGGTGGACTGGTTTAGTGGTGTGGTGGAGTGGATTGGTTTAGTGGTGTGGTGGAGTGGATTGGTTTAGTGGTGTGGTGGATTGGTTTAGTGGTGTGGTGGTGTGGATTGGTTTAGTGGTGTGGTGGTGTGTATTGGTTTAGTGGTGTGGTGGTGTGGATTGGTTTAGTGGTGTGGTGTGGTGCATTGGTTTAGTGGTGTGGTGTGGTGCATTGGTTTAGTGGTGTGGTGGATTGGTTTAGTGGTGTGGTGGGGTGGACTGGTTTAGTGGTGTGGTGGAGTGGATTGGTTTAGTGGTGGAGTGGATTGGTTTAGTGGTGGAGTGGATTGGTTTAGTGGTGGAGTGGATTGGTTTAGTGGTGTGGTGGATTGGTTTAGTGGTGTGGTGGATTGGTTTAGTGGTGTGGTGGATTGGTTTAGTGGTGTAGTGGATTGGTTTATTGGATTGGTTTAGTATTGTAGTGGTGTGGTGTGGTGGTTTATAGGATTGGTGTAGTGGTGTGGTGGAGTGGATTGGTTTTGTGGTGGAGTGGATTGGTTTAGTGGTGTGGTGGATTGGTTTAGTGGTGTGGTGGATTGGTTTAGTAGTGTGATGGAGTGGATTGGTTTAGTGATGTGGTGGAGTGGATTGGTTTAGTGGTGTGGTGGATTAGTTTAGTAGTGTGGTGTGGTGGATTGGTTTAGTGGTGTGGTGGAGTGGATTGGTTTAGTGGTGTGGTGGATTGGTTTAGTGGTGTGGTGTGGTGGATTGGTTTAGTGGTGGAGTGGATTGGTTTAGTGGTGGAGTGGATTGGTTTAGTGGTGGGGTGGATTGGTTTAGTGGTGGAGTGGATTGGTTTAGTGGTGTGGTGGTGTGGATTGGGTTAGTGGTGTGGTGGATTGGTTTAGTGGTGTGGTGGATTAGTTTAGTGGTGTGGTGTGGTGGATTGGTTTAGTGGTGTGGTGGATTGGTTTAGTGGTGTGGTGGAGTGGTGTGGTGGATTGGTTTAGTGGTGTGGTGGATTGGTTTAGTGGTGTGGTTTAGTGGATTGGTTTAGTGGTTTAGTGGATTGGTTTAATGCTGTGGTGTGGGGGATTGGTTTAGTGGTGCGGTGGATTGGTTTAGTGATGTGGTGAGGTGGATTGGTTTAGTGGTGTGGTGGATTGGTTTAGTGGTGTGGTGGATTGGTTAGTGGTGTGGTGGTGTGGATTGGTTTAGTGGTGTGGTGGATTGGTTTAGTGGTGTGGTGGAGTGGATTGGTTTAGTGGTGTGGTGGATTGGTTTAGTGGTGCGGTGGATTGGTTTAGTGGTGTGTTGAGGTGGATTGGTTTAGTGGTGTGGTGGGGTGGACTGGTTTAGTGGTGTGGTGGAGTGGATTGGTTTAGTGGTGTGGTGGATTGGTTTAGTGGTGTGGTGGATTGGTTTAGTGGTGTGGTGGATTGGTTTAGTGGTGTGGTGGTGTGTATTGGTTTAGTGGTGTGGTGGTGTGTATTGGTTTAGTGGTGTGGTGGTGTGGATTGGTTTAGTGGTGTGGTGTGGTGCATTGGTTTAGTGGTGTGGTGTGGTGCATTGGTTTAGTGGTGTGGTGGATTGGTTTAGTGGTGTGGTGGGGTGGACTGGTTTAGTGGTGTGGTGGAGTGGATTGGTTTAGTGGTGGAGTGGATTGGTTTAGTGGTGGAGTGGATTGGTTTAGTGGTGGAGTGGATTGGTTTAGTGGTGTGGTGGATTGGTTTAGTGGTGTGGTGGATTGGTTTAGTGGTGTGGTCGAGGGGATTAGTTTAGTGGTGTGGTGGAGTGGAGTGGATTGGTTTAGTGGTGTGGATTGGTTTAGTGGTGTGGTTAGATGTGGATGGTTGGATTTAGAAATAATGAACTGTGAAAGCCAGCCTGTTCTGCAGGTGTTCTCTAGCTGAACCCATTCTACATAAATCAGCAGGAACATGTTAATCATCTCTGAGCACATCAAGAAAGCCAAGAAGATTAAGACTGTCTCTCAAGCAGTTGATTTAATTGAGAGCTCTGTTCATTCTCTTCCCTCCTCCTCTGTCTGTACTGTAGACAAACACACAACATGCATACACACACACACATACCGACCCACTACCCTGGCTGGAGGCTACTTGTCATGGGGTACCACTGAAGGGTCACATCATCAAACTCCAGGAACAGCTGTGTATTGTTCACAGGTCTGTAATTAACTATGTCTGTCTGTCTGTACTTGTGTCTGTCTGTCTGTACTTGTGTCTGTCTGTCTGTACTTGTGTCTGTCTGTCTGTACTTGTGTCTGTCTGTCTGTACTTGTGTCTGTCTGTCTGTACTTGTGTCTGTCTGTCTGTACTTGTGTCTGTCTGTCTGTACTTGTGTCTGTCTGTACTTGTGTCTGTCTGTACGTACTTGTGTCTGTCTGTACATACTTGTGTCTGTCTGTACGTACTTGTGTCTGTCTGTACGTACTTGTGTCTGTGTGCTTGTGGCTGTGTGCTTGTGTCTGTGTGCTTGTGTCTGTACTTGTGTCTGTGTGCTTGTGTCTGTACTCGTGTCTGTGTGCTTGTGTCTGTACTTGTGTCTGTGTGCTTGTGTCTGTACTTGTGTCTGTGTGCTTGTGTCTGTACTTGTGTCTGTGTGCTTGTGTCTGTGGATGTGTTTTTTCCCTAGATCGCCAAGACCTGTGTTCACTCCAAGGTACCTCCAACACCACAGAGGCCTGTGGAAAGACAGAGATCAAGCGTATAGCAGACACCAACAACTTGTGGCTGCTCATGGCTATAGCTCAGCTGCTGTTCGGAGTGGGGTCTGTTCCCATACAACCTTTTGGTATCTCTTATGTGGATGACTTCGCCGGACGAGGCAACTCCCCCCTCTACATAGGTAAGAGGCCTATAGCTGACTGAAACAATAGAACCTCTACATAGGTAAGAGGCCTATAGCTGACTGAAACTAGTCCCTCTACATAGGTAAGAGGCCTGTAGCTTACTGAAACTAGTCTCTCTACATAGGTAAGAGGCCTGTAGCTGACTGAAACTAGTCCCTCTACATAGGTAAGAGGCCTGTAGCTTACTGAAACAATAGAACCTCTACATAAGTAAGAGGCCTATAGCTGACTGAAACTAGTCCCTCTACATAGGTAAGAGGCCTGTAGCTTACTGAAACTAGTCTCTCTACATAGGTAAGAGGCCTGTAGCTGACTGAAACTAGTCCCTCTACATAGGTAAGAGGCCTGTAGCTGACTGAAACTAGTCTCTCTACATAGGTAAGAGGCCTGTAGCTGACTGAAACTAGTCTCTCTACACAGGTAAGAGGCCCATAGCTTACTGAAACACTAGTCTCTCTACATAGGTAAGAGGTCTGTAGCTTACTGAAACACTAGAACCTCTACATAGGTAAGAGGCCTGTAGCTGACTGAAACACTAGTCTTTCTTCATAGGTAAGAGGCCTGTAGCTGACTGAAACTAGGTAAGAGGCCTGTAGCTTACTGAAACACTAGTCTCTCTACATAGGTAAGAGGCCTGTAGCTGACTGAAACTAGTCTCTCTACATAGGTAAGAGGCCTGTAGCTTACTGAAACACTAGTCTCTCTACATAGGTAAGAGGCCTGTAGCTGACTGAAACTAGTCTCTCTACATAGGTAAGAGGCCTGTAGCTGACTGAAACTAGTCCCTCTACATAGGTAAGAGGCCTGTAGCTGACTGAAACACTAGTCTCTCTACATAGGTAAGAGGCCTGTAGCTGACTGAAACTAGTCCCTCTACATAGGTAAGAGGCCTGTAGCTGACTGAAACTAGTTTCTCTACATAGGTAAGAGGCCTGTAGCTGACTGAAACTAGTCTCTCTACATAGGTAAGAGGCCTGTAGCTGACTGAAACTAGTCCCTCTACATAGGTAAGAGGCCTGTAGCTTACTGAAACACTAGAACCTCTACATAGGTAAGAGGCCTGTAGCTTACTGAAACTAGGTAAGAGGCCTGTAGCTTACTGAAACACTAGTCTCTCTACATAGGTAAGAGGCCTGTAGCTGACTGAAACTAGTCTCTCTACATAGGTAAGAGGCCTGTAGCTTACTGAAACAATAGAACCTCTACATAAGTAAGAGGCCTATAGCTGACTGAAACTAGTCCCTCTACATAGGTAAGAGGCCTGTAGCTTACTGAAACTAGTCTCTCTACATAGGTAAGAGGCCTGTAGCTGACTGAAACTAGTCCCTCTACATAGGTAAGAGGCCTGTAGCTGACTGAAACTAGTCTCTCTACATAGGTAAGAGGCCTGTAGCTGACTGAAACTAGTCTCTCTACACAGGTAAGAGGCCCATAGCTTACTGAAACACTAGTCTCTCTACATAGGTAAGAGGTCTGTAGCTTACTGAAACACTAGAACCTCTACATAGGTAAGAGGCCTGTAGCTGACTGAAACACTAGTCTTTCTTCATAGGTAAGAGGCCTGTAGCTGACTGAAACTAGGTAAGAGGCCTGTAGCTTACTGAAACACTAGTCTCTCTACATAGGTAAGAGGCCTGTAGCTGACTGAAACTAGTCTCTCTACATAGGTAAGAGGCCTGTAGCTGACTGAAACTAGTCCCTCTACATAGGTAAGAGGCCTGTAGCTGACTGAAACACTAGTCTCTCTACATAGGTAAGAGGCCTGTAGCTGACTGAAACACTAGAACCTCTACATAGGTAAGAGGCCTGTAGCTGCCTGAAACTAGTCTCTCTACATAGGTAAGAGGCCTGTAGCTGACTGAAACACTAGTCTCTCTACATAGGTAAGAGGCCTGTAGCTGACTGAAACACTAGAACCTCTACATAGGTAAGAGGCCTGTAGCTGACTGAAACACTAGAACCTCTACATAGGTAAGAGGCCTGTAGCTGACTGAAACTAGTCCCTCTACATAGGTAAGAGGCCTGTAGCTGACTGAAACACTAGAACCTCTACATAGGTAAGAGGCCTGTAGCTGCCTGAAACTAGTCTCTCTACATACAGGCGGTATCAGTAGTATGTTGCTTTACAAAGTGTTATTAAAATAGATCAGAGATTTTTTTTGTCGTTGATCAGACTGGCCTAGTTAAAGTTTAAATAAAAAATAATTAAAAGAAACCATACAAAATACATCAGTTAAAATTTTTTATAACTACCTCTTCCTCTGTCCCCCATACCTACATCTGTCTACCTCTTCCTCTGTCCCCCATACCTACATCTGTCTACCTCTTCCTCTGTCCCCCATACCTACATCTGTCTACCTCTTCCTCTGTCCCCCATACCTACGTCTGTCTACCTCTTCCTCTGTCCCCCATACCTACATCTGTCAACCTCTTCCTCTGTCCCCCATACCTACATCTGTCAGGTCCCTCCAGTCAAGTATTGAATTTCAAGCACAGATTCAACTACAAAAACCAGGGAGCTTTTCGAAAGCCTCATAAAAGAAGGGCATTGATTGGTAGATGGGTTTTGATAACAAATCAGACATTGAATATCTCTTTAAGCGTGGTCAAGTTAATAATTATACTGTGGATGATGTATTAAACCACCCAGACACAACAAAGATACAGTCAACCTTCTGAACTGAGTGGCAGGACAGGAAGGAAACTGCTCAGGGATTTCACCATGAGGCCATTGGTGATTTTAAAACGGCTACAGAGTTTAACGGCTGTGATAGAAGAAAAATGAGGATGGATCAACAACATTGTAGATACTCAATAATGACTTAATGACAGAGTGAAACAAAACAACTAAAGTTATACTGCAAGACAACATGGCAAAGGAATCAACGTTTTGGCCTAAATGCAAAGCGGCTTCCTTTTTCAAGCATGGTGGTGGCTGCATCATGTTATGGGTATGCTTGACATTGGCAAAGACTGGGGAGTTTTTTTAGGATAAAAAGACACGGAATGGAACTAAGCACAGGCAAAATCCAAGAGAAAAAACCTGGTTCAGTCTGCTTTCCACCAGACACTGGGAGACAAATTAATATTTCAGCAGGGCCCTTATCTACAGTGGAGTTGCTTACCAAGAAGACAGTGGAGTTCCTGAGTGTGACCAAGTTACAATCAAATCTGATTCAAATTTATTGCAAGACTTGAACAGTGCTGTGTATCCATGACCCCCAACATCTTGACAGACCTTGATTCATTTTGAAAATAGTTATGGGTGGTTATTGCACAATCCAGGTGTGTAAAGCTCTTAGAGACGTACCCAATAAGACTCACAGCTGTAATCGCTAGAAACGGTGTTTCTAACCTGTATTGTCTGGGGCGGGGGGGGGGGGGGGGGGGGTAAATACGTATCTAATCTACATATACTAGTGTTACATTTTTCATTCATTTTTAAGAAATGTAAAAATAAAAAATTACTTTGAAAGATTTTGTGTGGATTGTTGACAAAAAAAAACGACACTTAAATCCATTTTAATACCACTTTGTAACACAATAAAATGTGAAGATTACTTATGATACTGTAGGTAAGAGGCTTGTAGCCAATGGAAACACTAGCCTATACTATTTTTACTGGCCCTATACTATTTTTACTGGCCCTATAATATTTTTACTGGCCATATACTATTTTTACTGAGTTGTCTACGGCAATCTCCCGATGCTAACTAAAACACCGTAGCTGAACACAAGCAGGTTGTAATCGCTTCTCTCATACATTATGAAAAGTAAAGTTTGACGGAGTTATTTAGCAAAAAACAAGAGGAGAGATTGTATTCATTTAGTTAATAACAGACACTTGAACACGATCCAGCTGGTCTCTTCTTCGTGGTTTTTAGTACTGCAGCTACGGCAGGCTCAACACAGACTGTAGTATTACAGTAGGACGTGGTGTTAAAGACCCTGACTGTCTCCTTTCTCTTCCCAGCCATCCTGTTTGCTGTGTCTGTGTTTGGACCTGCCTTTGGCTTCCTGCTGGGCTCCGTCATGCTGAGGATCTATGTGGACGTGGACAGAACCGGCTCAGGTAGATACTGGGTTTGGGTCGTTACATGGAGGACAGAACCGGCTCAGGTAGATACTGTTACATGGTGGACAGAACCGGCTCAGATAGATAATGGGTTTGGGTTGTTACGTGGTGGACAGAACCGGCTCAGATAGATACTGTTACGTGGTGGACAGAACCGGCTCAGGTAGATACTGGGTTTGGGTTGTTACGTGGTGGACAGAACCGGCTCAGGTAGATACTGGGTTTGGGTTGTTACGTGGTGGACAGAACCAGTTCAGGTTGATACTGGGTTTGGGTCGTTAGATTGGTGGCAGAGGTTGGGTAGCTGGTTGGAGTGTAGGATTGCATTGCTTGGTAAGCAACTCCAGTGTAGATTTGGCCTTGTGTTTTAGGTTATTGTCCTGCTGAAAGGTGTATTTATCTCCGTGTCTGGGTAGGAAGCAGACTGAACCAGGTTTTCCTCTAGGATTTTCCCCGCTCCATTTATTTTTATCCTATAAAAAACTCCCTAGTCCTTGCCTATGACAAGCATACCCATAACATGAAGACGTCACCACCTGCTGGAAAATATCAAGAGTGGTACTCAGTGATGTGGAAGTTTTGTATTCAGGACAAAAAGTAAATTTCTTTAACACATTTTTTTGCAGTATCACTTTAGTGCAAACAGGATGCATGTTTAGGAATATGTTTTATTCTGTATTAGCATCCTTATTTAACTAGGCAAGTCAGTTAAGAACAAATTCTTATTTTCAATGACAGCCTAGGAACAGTGGGTTAACTGCATTGTTCAGGGGCAGAACGACAGATTTGTACCTTGTCAACTTGGGGATTTGAACTTGCAACCTTTCGGTTACTAGTCCAACACTCTAACCACTAGGCTACCCTGATTTTAGTATTGTGGAGTAACTGCAATGTTGTTCTCTCAACTCTTCTCCAGGTTCATCTGAAGTTGAGGGCGTTGTTTTCAAGTATTGTGGAGTAACTACAATGTTGTTCTCTCAACTCTTCTCCAGGTTCATCTGTAGTTGAGGGCGTTGTTTTTAAGTATTGTGGAGTAACTACAATGTTGTTCTCTCAACTCTTCTCCAGGTTCATCTGTAGTTGAGGGCGTTGTTTTTAAGTATTGTGGAGTAACTACAATGTTGTTCTCTCAACTCTTCTCCAGGTTCATCTGTAGTTGAGGGCGTTGTTTTTAAGTATTGTGGAGTAACTACAATGTTGTTCTCTCAACTCTTCTCCAGGTTCATCTGTAGTTGAGGGCGTTGTTTTTAAGGATTGAGAATCACTTCCTTTTAGGTGGTTGTAGAACTTAACGGCTCTTTTCTGGATTTTGATAATTTGAGGGAATCCTCCTAATTCTGCTCTGCATTATTTGGTGTTTTAGGTTGTACGCATGGGGATATCTTTGCAGAATTCTGCACGAAGTCTCAATTTGGTGTTTGTCCCATTTTGTGAATTCTAGGTTGTTGAAGTATTCTTAGCCAGATCGTACTTGGGGTGTTTTATGTTCATTTGATGGCATAGAAGGCTCTTCTTTCCTTGTCTCTTAGATTGTTTATAGCCTTGTGGAAGTTACCTGTGGTGCTGATGTTTCTGCCAAGTTGGGTATAATTTGTGTGCTCTAGGGCAACAAGGTCTTGGTGGAATTTTTATGTGTGGTCCTGGCAACTGGACCTTTCATGGAACACTTTGTGTTATAACTGTCAGGGCCCAGGTCTGGCAGAATCTGTGCAGAATATCTAGGTGCTGCTGTAGGACCTCCTTAGTTGGGGACAGGAACAACAGATCATCAGCAAACTGTAGACATTTGACTTTAGAGTGTAGTAGGCTGAGGCCAGATGCTTCAGACTGTTCTAGAGCTTTCTCTCTCATAGACTTTATTGACACGGCAAGTTAAATGACTTCCATTGTCAAAGTATACATTTAACAACAATGGTGGGACCAACAGCAATCAATCATAATAATAATAGTAGTGGAGCTGTGATTACCATTAACAGCAACAACAATATTCATGAGAATAACACATCAAATAAATAGTAGTTGGGTAGTCTCAACATGACTGAGAAGTCACATGGCATGTAACTTTGCCCGGCAAGAAACTGAGGCTCAAACATACGGGGAAACTAACAAAGAGTCACTGTCAACCACCAAAACAGGTGGGGGTTTAAAAAAAAAAAAACACTCATGGGGTTGTCACTAAACGTTGACTAGCAACAACAACTAGAACCTGAAAGACGCCCACCATGAGACACACTAAATGTACCCACTAAGAGGCAAGCAAAGGAAAAACCACACACCAAACTTAAAGACAGGCAAGCAAACCAAAAACAGGGAAGATCAGATAAAGGATTGTTTGTCTCAAAATCAAATAGGAAGTGCCAACTAAAAGAATTAACCCTCCACATCTCTCAAGACAACTGGAGCACTGGGCCAGCCACTTAAATATCCCCCTGGGCCAGCCACTCTTAAATATCCCCCTGGGCCAGCCACTCTTAAATATCCCCCTGGGCCAGCCACTCTTAAATATCCCCCTGGGCCAGCCACTCTTAAATATCCCCCTGGGCCAGCCACTCTTAAATATCCCCCTGGGCCAGCCACTCTTAAATATCCCCCTGGGCCAGCCACTCTTAATATCCCCCTGGGCCAGCCACTCTTAAATATCCCCCTGGGCCAGCCACTCTTAAATATCCCCCTGGGCCAGCCACTCTTAAATATCCCCCTGGGCCAGCCACTCTTAAATATCCCCCTGGGCCAGCCACTCTTAAATATCCCCCTGGGCCAGCCACTCTTAAATATCCCCCTGGGCCAGCCACTCTTAAATATCCCCCTGGGCCAGCCACTCTTAATATCCCCCTGGGCCAGCCACTCTTAAATATCCCCCTGGGCCAGCCACTCTTAAATATCCCCCTGGGCCAGCACAGGTAAAACACCTTCCCACTATAATGAGATGACAAACCAGCACAGATGTAACACTGACTAACGAGGTGACACCAGAGTGAGCACAGCCTGTCCTCTCTGGGCAACCAGGTTTGTCTATGACGACAAGTCTCTATGGCCAGACTGTGCTCACTGAGTCTGTACCTAGTCAGTGTTTTCCATCAGTCACAGGGGTCAGATAGTCTGCCACAGTGTACTGTATCAGTCACAGGGGTCAGATAGTCTGCCACAGTGTACTGTATCAGTCACAGGGGTCAGATAGTCTGCCACAGTGTACTGTATCAGTCACAGGGGTCAGATAGTCTGCCACAGTGTACTGTATCAGTCACAGGGGTCAGATAGTCTGCCACAGTGTACTGTATCAGTCACAGGGGTCAGATAGTCTGCCACAGTGTACTGTATCAGTCACAGGGGTCAGATAGTCTGCCACAGTGTACTGTATCAGTCAGATAGTCTGCCACAGTGTACTGTATCAGTCACAGGGGTCAGATAGTCTGCCACAGTGTACTGTATCAGTCACAGGGGTCAGATAGTCTGCCACAGTGTACTGTATCAGTCACAGGGGTCAGATAGTCTGCCACAGTGTACTGTATCAGTCACAGGGGTCAGATAGTCTGCCACAGTGTACTGTATCAGTCACAGGGGTCAGATAGTCTGCCACAGTGTACTGTATCAGTCACAGGGGTCAGATAGTCTGCCACAGTGTACTGTATCAGTCACAGGGGTCAGATAGTCTGCCACAGTGTACTGTATCAGTCACAGGGGTCAGATAGTCTGCCACAGTGTACTGTATCAGTCAGATAGTCTGCCACAGTGTACTGTATCAGTCACAGGGGTCAGATAGTCTGCCACAGTGTACTGTATCAGTCACAGGGGTCAGATAGTCTGCCACAGTGTACTGTATCAGTCACAGGGGTCAGATAGTCTGCCACAGTGTACTGTATCAGTCACAGGGGTCAGATAGTCTGCCACAGTGTACTGTATCAGTCAGATAGTCTGCCACAGTGTACTGTATCAGTCACAGGGGTCAGATAGTCTGCCACAGTGTACTGTATCAGTCAGATAGTCTGCCACAGTGTACTGTATCAGTCACAGGGGTCAGATAGTCTGCCACAGTGTACTGTATCAGTCACAGGGGTCAGATAGTCTGCCACAGTGTACTGTATCAGTCACAGGGGTCAGATAGTCTGCCACAGTGTACTGTATCAGTCAGATAGTCTGCCACAGTGTACTGTATCAGTCACAGGGGTCAGATAGTCTGCCACAGTGTACTGTATCAGTCACAGGGGTCAGATAGTCTGCCACAGTGTACTGTATCAGTCACAGGGGTCAGATAGTCTGTACTGTCTGTTTAGAAACAAATAGTATTGGAGGTTACTTTGATTTCTTGTGGTGTCTTTCCAATAGGTGATATTTTTCTTTTTGTTTTGTGATCATTTGGTTGGTCAGTATTTTCTGAGTGCTGTCCTGAGGCTCTAAGGAAGGGTTGCCCAACCCTCTTCCTGGAGATCTACCGTCCTGAAAACCTACAGGATGGTAGATCTCCAGGAAGAGGGTTGGACTGTAAACCTACAGGATGGTAGATCTCCAGGAAGAGGGTTGGACTGTAAACCTACAGGATGGTAGATCTCCAGGAAGAGGGTTGGACTGATAACCAACAGGATGGTAGATCTCCAGGAATAGGGTTGGACTGATAACCAACAGGACGGTAGATCTCCAGGAAGAGGGTTGGACTGATAACCAACAGGACGGTAGATCTCCAGGAAGAGGGTTGGACTGATAACCAACAGGATGGTAGATCTCCAGGAAGAGGGTTGGACTGATAACCAACAGGACGGTAGATCTCCAGGAAGAGGGTTGGACTGATAACCAACAGGACGGTAGATCTCCAGGAAGAGGGTTGGACTGATAACCAACAGGATGGTAGATCTCCAGGAATAGGGTTGAACAGCCCTGCTCTGTGTGATTGGCTGGTTGACTGCTGTCCTGAGGCTCTATGGGGCTGGTTTGGGTTAGTGAACTGAGCCTCAGATCCAGCTGGTTGACTGCTGTCCTGAGGCTCTATGGGGCTGGTTTGGGTTAGTGAACTGAGCCTCAGAACCAGCTGGCTGAGGGGACTCTTCTTGTTTCATCTCTTGACATTGTAGAGCTGTGTGATGGAATGTTTTGGGGTCACTTGTTTTTAGATGGTTGTAAAATGTGATGTCTCTTTTTTAATATTTGAATAAGGAGGGGGTATTGACCCAATTCTGCTCTACATGTGTTATTTGGAGTTTTTCTTTGCACAATACACTGCATGCAGTATTTCAATTGGATGTTTGTCCCATTCATGAATCATCATCAGTAAAGAGTGAACACCATACTTTGCTGCCAAATAGAGTATTTAATTTTTTTGGGGGGGGGCAGATCCTAATTGGATTGTAACATTTGAATGTTCCTTTTAATGGCATAGAATGCTCTTCTTGCTTTGCCTCCCAGCTCGTTCACAGCCATGTGAAAGCTACACCTGTGTTGCTGACATTCAGTCCTAGATACGTGTCGTTTTTGGTCTGTTTTTTTTAAATAGAACTGTTTGTAAAAAAAAAACAGAATATAATGATATCTGTCAGAGCCCAGGTTAAATAGTTTTGGACTTATCAGCCCTCTCTCTCGCTTTGTCTCTCTCTCTCGCTCATTTGACTTCAGAGTGTATTAGGGTGAGGCCCGGGTGCTTCAGACTGTTCTAGAGCCCTCTCTTTCTCTGTCTCTGCCGGCCTAGCATGCTTAATCTCTGCCTGTCTTTCTGTCTCTCTCTCTCTCTAACCTTCCTCTCTCCCTCCAGTCACCAATGCTGAGCTGGCCCCTACAGACCATCGCTGGGTGGGTGCGTGGTGGATGGGCCTCCTCGTCTCCTCTGCCAGCCTAGCCCTGACCTCCACCCCATACTTCTGCTTTCCTCTATCCTCTCTCCCTCCAGTCACCAATGCTGAGCTGGCCCCTACAGACCCTCGCTGGGTGGGTGCGTGGTGGATGGGCCTCCTCGTCGCCTCTGCCAGCCTAGCCCTGACCTCCACCCCATACTTCTTCTTTCCTCTTTCCCGCTAGTCACCAATGCTGAGCTGGCCCCTACAGACCCTCGCTGGGTGGGTGCATGGTGGATGGGCCTCCTCGTCTCCTCTGCCAGCCTAGCCCTGACCTCCACCCCATACTTCTTCTTTCCTCGCAGCATGCCACTGGAAGGCAATGTAGGTAACACTCTCTCACTAAAGTTCGCATCCCAAAATGGCACCCTATTCCCTACACAGGGCCCCATATGGCTCTGATCAAAAGTAGTGCACTATGTAGGGAAAAGGGTGTCGTTTGGGATGCAGGCATAGATGCTTTTATACACTGCTTATGCGTGTGTTATAAATGGGTCTTGGCTGTTTTAGGAAGTCTTTATGTAGGTAACCACCAAATAAGGTATTACTGAAATTCCCTTGTCAACAACATTTCCAAAACATCAAGGACAAAGCAGTGCTCGGTTATTTTACTTCATTCTTCTTCTGAGAATAATAAATATCTCCCTCAGGGGAAGAATTAAGGTTGTAAGACCGGGGCCCAGACATTAATATATATTATGTATTGTGGTATTTCATTATTTTGAATGACGTGAATAGCTAGAGCTTGAAAATTGTTATTGTCTGGGAAAATATATTTTAATTCACGTTATACTGACCTCTTCTGGCATGAAGCCAGCAGTGCAACTGATCATTTTAGCTGCCATGTACTGTTGATTGAAATTAACTAAGCTAGAATGTTATTGTGAGGGTGATAAAGACAATATGACACTGATGTCAATGAAAATCCGCAGATAACTTGGAGGTACACAGCACACTTCCTCGCCTTTTCGTCACGAGCCGCCCGTCCGTTACTGAGAACTACATACCGGATTTTGAAAAGGGTTGTTAGCATTGGCATTAACGTTAGCATTGGCATTTGCATTAGCATTAAAAAATAAAACGTATTGCCCCAACTTAGCTCAATATCTAGGCATCAGATAAGAACTACAGCATCCATAAAGTGACCATTAGGCTTGCCACCGAAGTTTTGTAGGGACAATAGTTTTGATTAAATGTATAATTTATCTCTGTCACGTACTCAATTCTGTCCATTTATGAATCAACGATGTGCTACCTTTAAATCTCATCGTTCTCAAACAGGGTCAAGGCACTTAGGTTGCCTAGCAACGGCGCTAGTAGCTAGCTAACACCAGTCGGATAAGAGGCAAGCTACACGCAAACGAAGCCAGCTATATTTTGCTATAGAAGGTTTTTCACATGGCTGAAGTCATCTGTGTAAACTATTGGCCTTGACACTTGCGTGTCCTGGTCAGAGAACAAACCTAAACAAACCTAAAGACAAAGAAAAGCTAGAGAATGGTCCCTTTGGTGCTATTGCCAGTTACCTAGCCAACTAACGTTATCCAGAGTCCTAGTTAGTTAGTTACCTATCCCTGCTGCTGTGTTTTTTTTTTTATACCTTTATTTAACAAGTCAGTTAAGAACCAATTCTTATTTTCAATGACGGCCTGGGAACAGTGGGTTAACTGCCTGTTCAGGGGCAGAACGACAGATTTGTACCTTGTCAGCTCGGGGATTTGAACTTGCAATCTTCCAGTATCTAGTCCAACGCTCTACCCTGCCTCCCCTGTGTACTAGAGTCCTAGTTAGTTAGTTACCTATCCCTACTGCCTGTGTACCAGAGTCCTAGTTAGTTAGCTACCTATCCCTACTGCCTGTGTACTAGAGTCCTAGTTAGTTAGTTACCTATCCCTACTGCCTGTGTACCAGAGTCCTAGTTAGTTAGTTACCTATCCCTACTGCCTGTGTACCAGAGTCCTAGTTAGCTACCTATCCCTACTGCCTGTGTACTAGAGTCCTAGTTAGTTAGTTACCTATCCCTACTGCCTGTGTACCAGAGTCCTAGTTAGTTAGCTACCTATCCCTACTGCCTGTGTACTAGAGTCCTAGTTAGTTAGTTACCTATCCCTACTGCCTGTGTACCAGAGTCCTAGTTAGTTAGTTACCTATCCCTACTGCCTGTGTACCAGAGTCCTAGTTAGTTAGTTACCTATCCCTACTGCCTGTGTACCAGAGTCCTAGTTAGTTAGTTACCTATCCCTACTGCCTGTGTACCAGAGTCCTAGTTAGCTACCTATCCCTACTGCCTGTGTACTAGAGTCCTAGTTAGTTAGTTACCTATCCCTACTGCCTGTGTACCAGAGTCCTAGTTAGTTAGCTACCTATCCCTGCTGCTTGTGTACCAGAGTCCTAGTTAGTTAGTTACCTATCCCTTCTGCCTGTGTACCAGAGTCCTAGTTAGTTACCTATCCCTACTGCCTGTGTACCAGAGTCCTAGTTAGTTAGTTACCTATCCCTACTGCCTGTGTACCAGAGTCCTAGTTAGCTACCTATCCCTACTGCCTGTGTACTAGAGTCCTAGTTAGTTAGTTACCTATCCCTACTGCTGTGTACCAGAGTCCTAGTTAGTTAGTTACGTATCCCTGCTGCTGTGTACCAGAGTCCTAGTTAGTTAGTTACCTATCCCTACTGCCTGTGTACCAGAGTCCTAGTTAGCTACCTATCCCTACTGCCTGTGTACTAGAGTCCTAGTTAGTTAGTTACCTATCCCTACTGCCTGTGTACCAGAGTCCTAGTTAGTTAGCTACCTATCCCTGCTGCTTGTGTACCAGAGTCCTAGTTAGTTAGTTACCTATCCCTACTGCCTGTGTACCAGAGTCCTAGTTAGTTAGTTACCTATCCCTACTGCCTGTGTACCAGAGTCCTAGTTAGTTAGTTACCTATCCCTGCTGCTGTGTACCAGAGTCCTAGTTAGTTACCTATCCCTGCTGCTGTGTACCAGAGTCCTAGTTAGTTAGTTACCTATCCCTACTGCCTGTGTACCAGAGTCCTAGTTAGTTAGTTACCTATCCCTACTGCCTGTGTACCAGAGTCCTAGTTAGCTACCTATCCCTACTGCCTGTGTACTAGAGTCCTAGTTAGTTAGTTACCTATCCCTACTGCCTGTGTACCAGAGTCCTAGTTAGTTAGTTACCTATCCCTACTGCCTGTGTACCAGAGTCCTAGTTAGTTAGTTACCTATCCCTACTGCCTGTGTACTAGAGTCCTAGTTAGTTAGTTACCTATCCCTACTGCCTGTGTACCAGAGTCCTAGTTAGTTAGTTACCTATCACTGCTGCTGTGTACCAGAGTCCTAGTTAGTTAGTTACCTATCCCTACTGCCTGTGTACCAGAGTCCTAGTTAGTTAGTTACCTATCCCTACTGCCTGTGTACCAGAGTCCTAGTTAGCTACCTATCCCTACTGCCTGTGTACTAGAGTCCTAGTTAGTTAGTTACCTATCCCTACTGCCTGTGTACCAGAGTCCTAGTTAGTTAGCTACCTATCCCTGCTGCTTGTGTACCAGAGTCCTAGTTAGTTAGTTACCTATCCCTTCTGCCTGTGTACCAGAGTCCTAGTTAGTTACCTATCCCTACTGCCTGTGTACCAGAGTCCTAGTTAGTTAGTTACCTATCCCTACTGCCTGTGTACCAGAGTCCTAGTTAGCTACCTATCCCTACTGCCTGTGTACTAGAGTCCTAGTTAGTTAGTTACCTATCCCTACTGCTGTGTACCAGAGTCCTAGTTAGTTAGTTACGTATCCCTGCTGCTGTGTACCAGAGTCCTAGTTAGTTAGTTACCTATCCCTACTGCCTGTGTACCAGAGTCCTAGTTAGTTAGTTTCCTATCCCTACTGCCTGTGTACCAGAGTCCTAGTTAGCTACCTATCCCTACTGCCTGTGTACTAGAGTCCTAGTTAGTTAGTTACCTATCCCTACTGCTGTGTACCAGAGTCCTAGTTAGTTAGTTACCTATCCCTGCTGCTGTGTACCAGAGTCCTAGTTAGTTAGTTACCTATCCCTGCTGCTGTGTACCAGAGTCCTAGTTAGTTAGTTACCTATCCCTACTGCCTGTGTACTAGAGTCCTAGTTAGTTAGTTACCTATCCCTACTGCCTGTGTACCAGAGTCCTAGTTAGTTAGCTACCTATCCCTACTGCCTGTGTACCAGAGTCCTAGTTAGTTAGTTACCTATCCCTACTGCCTGTGTACCAGAGTCCTAGTTAGTTAGTTACCTATCCCTACTGCCTGTGTACCAGAGTCCTAGTTAGTTAGTTACCTATCCCTACTGCCTGTGTACCAGAGTCCTAGTTAGTTAGCTATCTATCCCTGCTGCTGTGTCCCGGAGTCCTAGAAATGGACCAATAGAAGTATAAAAGGGGTTCCTGCAGATGCAGGCCACACCCTTCTCCATCTTGCTACTAATTGGAGGAGACTGGATGCTCTCCTTCAGTTGAACTCCACCCCTACAGTGACATCACTGGGACACACTTGCTTAATGGCAAGGTGGTGGATTGTGTTCCCTGAAATCTGTACACCAGCTGATCGACGGAGCGCAGGTCCCATCTCTATGCACTTGTTTGTCTTCCAGTCCCCTCTGGACCATCCATCCGCTGTGCGATATCAGAGAAGACCACCGTTGTCCCACGGGAAACATTCTCTGTAGTGTGTTGTGTAATTTATGTTGCATAATCACCTTCCGGTGTCTGAGAAAGTTTGAAGTACAAACAGTTTAAAGTAATAGACCAACATAGCCACTGTAGTAGGTCAAATGTGTGTGCTGGAAAACCTTGGTAGAGCATGGGTGGAGTAGGCATTGTGGTGCTGGTAAACCTTGGTGGAGCATGGGTGGAATAGGCATCGTGGTGCTGTGAAACCTTGGTAGAGCATGGGTGGAATAGGCATCGTGGTGCTGTGAAACCTTGGTAGAGCATGGGTGGAATAGGCATCGTGGTGCTGTGAAACCTTGGTAGAGCATGGGTGGAATAGGCATCGTGGTGCTGGTAAACCTTGGTAGAGCATGGGTGGAATAGGCATTGTGGTGCTGGTAAACCTTGGTAGAGCATGGGTGGAATAGGCATTGTGGTGCTGTAAAACCTTGGTAAAGCATGGGTGGAATATGCATTGTGGTGCTGGTAAAACTTGGTAGAGCATGGGTGGAATAGGCATCGTGGTGCTGTAAAACCTTTGTAGAGCATGGGTGGAATAGGTATTGTGGTGCTGTAAAACCTTGGTAGAGCATGGGTGGAATAGGCATCGTGGTGCTAGTAAACCTTGGTAGAGCATGGGTGGGATAGGCATTGTGGTGCTGGTAAACCTTTGTAGAGCATGGGTGGAATATGCATTGTGGTGCTGGTAAACCTTGGTAGAGCATGGATGGAATATGCATTGTGGTGCTGTAAAACCTTGGTAGAGCATGGGTGGAATAGGCATCGTGGTGCTGGTAAACCTTGGTAGAGCATGGGTGGAGTAGGCATCGTGGTGCTGGTAAACCTTGGTAGAGCATGGGTGGAGTAGGCATCGTGGTGCTGGTAAACCTTGGTAGAGCATGGGTGGAATAGGCATCGTGGTGCTGTAAAACCTTGGTAGAGCATGGGTGGAGTAGGCATCGTGGTGCTGGTAAACCTTGGTAGAGCATGGGTGGAGTAGGCATCGTGGTGCTGGTAAACCTTGGTAGAGCATGGGTGGAGTAGGCATCGTGGTGCTGGTAAACCTTGGTAGAGCATGGGTGGAGTAGGCATCGTGTTGCTGGTAAACCTTGGTAGAGCATGGGTGGAATAGGCATCGTGGTGCTGGTAAACCTTGGTAGAGCATGGGTGGAGTAGGCATCGTGGTGCTGGTAAACCTTGGTAGAGCATGGGTGGAATAGGCATCGTGGTGCTGGTAAACCTTGGTAGAGCATGGGTGGAGTAGGCATCGTGGTGCTGGAAAACCTTGGTAGAGCATGGGTGGAGTAGGCATCGTGGTGCTGGAAAACCTTGGTAGAGCATGGGTGGAATAGGCATCGTGGTGCTGGTAAACCTTGGTAGAGCATGGGTGGAGTAGGCATCGTGGTGCTGGTAAACCTTGGTAGAGCATGGGTGGAATAGGCATCGTGGTGCTGGTAAACCTTGGTAGAGCATGGGTGGAGTAGGCATCGTGGTGCTGGTAAACCTTGGTAGAGCATGGGTGGAGTAGGCATCGTGATGCTGGTCAACCTTGGTAGAGCATGGGTGGAATAGGCATCGTGGTGCTGGTAAACCTTGGTAGAGCATGGGTGGAGTAGGCATCGTGGTGCTGGTAAACCTTGGTAGAGCATGGGTGGAATAGGCATCGTGGTGCTGATAAACCTTGGTAGAGCATGGGTGGAGTAGGCATCGTGGTGCTGAAAAACCTTGGTAGAGCATGGGTGGAGTAGGCATCGTGGTGCTGGAAAACCTTGGTAGAGCATGGGTGGAATACGCATCGTGGTGCTGTGAAACCTTGGTAGAGCATGGGTGGAGTAGGCATCGTGGTGCTGGTAAACCTTGGTAGAGCATGGGTGGAGTAGGCATCGTGGTGCTGGTAAACCTTGGTAGAGCATGGGTGGAATAGGCATCGTGGTGCTGGTAAACCTTGGTAGAGCATGGGTGGAGTAGGCATCGTGGTGCTGGTAAACCTTGGTAGAGCATGGGTGGAGTAGGCATCGTGATGCTGGTCAACCTTGGTAGAGCATGGGTGGAATAGGCATCGTGGTGCTGGTAAACCTTGGTAGAGCATGGGTGGAGTAGGCATCGTGGTGCTGGTAAACCTTGGTAGAGCATGGGTGGAGTAGGCATCGTGGTGCTGAAAAACCTTGGTAGAGCATGGGTGGAGTAGGCATCGTGGTGCTGGAAAACCTTGGTAGAGCATGGGTGGAATACGCATCGTGGTGCTGTGAAACCTTGGTAGAGCATGGGTGGAGTAGGCATCGTGGTGCTGGAAAACCTTGGTAGAGCATGGGTGGAGTAGGCATCGTGGTGCTAGTAAACCTTGGTAGAGCATGGATGGAATAGGCATCGTGGTGCTGGAAAATTACTTTCTTTATCGGCTTCAAACAAATACTTCTCATTGAAAATGTTGTGTTTTGTTTTTAATTGGATGAAAGCTTAGACCTGTAACACAGACCGATTACTTGCAGTCAGTTTCTACAGACAAACTCACTGAGTTACATCAGGTTTTCTAGTAAGCATATAGGTTATATACTGTTGAGAATCACACACAGGCTGGTGAAAGATGAACTCTTTCAAATCAAATCTCATATTCCAGATTCCCATAGCCTCTCATCTGGTATGGCATTTTCTTCTCTCTGCTTGTTTAAGAGACATTTCCAACCAAGGAAAAGATTAAGTAAATTCCTCAAGGGGATTCTCTTCTCTCTCTCTTCAGTCTCGCTCCCTGTCTGTCTCTCTCTCTCTATCTCTCTCTCTAAGATATGACATTGAAAAATATTGCACGAATAGTGAAATCAAAACTGATGCTCCTCTGCTTTCTTCTCCCCTTCTGAAAATACATTTTCCAAAATGAAAGCTTAAATTATTCTTTCTACTGTTCTTCAACATTAACGGGGCAATCTGTAGTTGCTGTATAAATGTTTTGACTTAATATAAATTAATAATAATATATATATAATTATTATATATATATATTATATAATATAATATGTACCTATTGATTCTTAAAATAATATAGCTGAGAAATGCCGACTTCAATTGTTGTACCCCATCAAAACCCCAAATATTTAAGCTTGTTTTTACGCCAATGTTTGTAAACAAAGTCAATGTAAACAACGTCAATGTAAACAACGTCAATGTAAACAAAGTCAATGTAAACGAACACTGTACAGCCTCATATAACATGGTTGAAACGGGCATGTTGATCTCATGGATGGTCAGTCCTTGCATCCATAGGTCTGTCTATGAATTTAAGAGTGGTAACATTTCTCCAGCCACAGAAACAGGGCCGGGGACTTTGCTTTGTTACTGTTTCTACTGTTGAATGTATTTGTAATTCTACACTGTAATGTATTATTTCCTAGGTAAGTGGAACTGACATTCTGAATGAAGGCTCCGAAAAGCCTGAGATCTCACTGCTTGATTTCCTTAAGAGTAAGTCCTCTATTGGCTGGCTGGCTGGCTGGCTGGCAGACACACACACACACACACACACACACACACAGTATTGTGTGTTTGGTAGAATTTTACTGAGAATCTGCCTGGTGGTTACAGTAGCCCTTAGTTAACTAATTTATGTATTTTTTGTGTCTGTCTTTCTGCCTGTCTCTGTGTGTCCTCTCTGTTCCTCTCTCCCCAGTGTTCCCCAGGCTGTTTGTTCGTCTGCTCCTCAGTCCTCTGTTCCTGCTGTTGGTTCTGTCTCAGTGCTGTTTCTCTTCAGTCATCGCTGGACTCGCCACCTTCCTCAACAAATTCCTGGAGAGACAGTACAGCACGACTGCCGCTTACAGCAGCCTCCTCATAGGTCAGTACAACACTACTGTCTCCTCATAGGTCAGTACAGAACACTACAGCCTCCTCATAGGTCAGTACAGAACACTACTGCCTCTTCATAGGTCAGTACAACACTACAGCCTGCTCATAGGTCAGTACATAACACTACTGTATCCTCATAGGTCAGAACAGAACACTACTGTCTCCTCATAGGTCAGTACAACACTACTGTCTCCTCATAGGTCAGTACAGAACACTACTGCCTCCTCATAGGTCAGTACAACACTACAGCCTGCTCATAGGTCAGACATAACACTACTGTCTCCTCATAGGTCAGTACAGAACACTACAGCCTCCTCATAGGTCAGTACAGAACACTACAGCCTCCTCATAGGTCAGTACAGAACACTACAGCCTCCTCATAGGTCAGTACAACACTACAGCCTCCTCATCGGTCAGTACAACACTACTGTCTCCTCATAGGTCAGTACAGAACACTACAGCCTCCTCATAGGTCAGTACAGAACACTACACTCTCCTCATAGGTCAGTACAGAACACTACTGTCTCCTCATAGGTCAGTACAACACTACAGCCTCCTCATAGGTCAGTACAGAACACTACAGCCTCCTCATAGGTCAGTACAGAACACTACTGTCTCCTCATAGGTCAGTACAATACTACAGCCGCCTCATAGGTCAGTTCAACACTACAGCCTCCTCATAGGTCAGTACAGAACACTACTGTCTCCTCATAGGTCAGTACAATACTACAGCCGCCTCATAGGTCAGTTCAACACTACTGTCTCCTCATAGGTCAGTACAGAACACTACAGCCTCCTCATAGGTCAGTACAGAACACTACAGCCTCCTCATAGGTCAGTACAACACTACAGCCTCCTCATCGGTCAGTACAACACTACTGTCTCCTCATTGGTCAGTACAGAACACTACAGCCTCCTCATAGGTCAGTACAGAACACTACACTCTCCTCATAGGTCAGTACAGAACACTACTGTCTCCTCATAGGTCAGTACAACACTACAGCCTCCTCATAGGTCAGTACAGAACACTACAGCCTCCTCATAGGTCAGTACAGAACACTACTGTCTCCTCATAGGTCAGTACAATACTACAGCCGCCTCATAGGTCAGTTCAACACTACAGCCTCCTCATAGGTCAGTACAGAACACTACTGTCTCCTCATAGGTCAGTACAATACTACAGCCGCCTCATAGGTCAGTTCAACACTACTGTCTCCTCATAGGTCAGTACAGAACACTACAGCCTCCTCATAGGTCAGTACAGAACACTACAGCCTCCTCATAGGTCAGTACAACACTACAGCCTCCTCATCGGTCAGTACAACACTACTGTCTCCTCATAGGTCAGTACAGAACACTACAGCCTCCTCATAGGTCAGTACAGAACACTACACTCTCCTCATAGGTCAGTACAGAACACTACTGTCTCCTCATAGGTCAGTACAACACTACAGCCTCCTCATAGGTCAGTACAGAACACTACAGCCTCCTCATAGGTCAGTACAGAACACTACAGCCTCCTCATAGGTCAGTACAGAACACTACTGTCTCCTCATAGGTCAGTACAATACTACAGCCGCCTCATAGGTCAGTTCAACACTACAGCCTCCTCATAGGTCAGTACAGAACACTACAGCCTCCTCATAGGTCAGTACAACACTACAGCCTCCTCATAGGTCAGTACAGAACACTACTGTCTCCTCATACGTCAGTACAACACTACTGTCTCCTCATAGGTCAGTACAGTACTACTGTCTCCTCATAGGTCAGTACAACACTACACACACACACAAAGAGAGAGAGACATACGCCATAATTCCTCTGTGTGTGTATGTGTCTCCTTGTTGATCCACTATGTGGAACAGGGGAATTATGGTTTATCTGCCCCCTTGTTGATCCACTATGTGGAACAGGGAAATTATGGTTTATCTGCCCCCTTGTTGATCCACTATGTGGAACAGGGGAATTATGGTTTATCTGCCCCCTTGTTGATCCACTATGTGGAACAGGGGAATTATGGTTTATCTGCCCCCTTGTTGATCCACTATGTGGAACAGGGAAATTATGGTTTATCTGCCCCCTTGTTGATCCACTATGTGGAACAGGGGAATTATGGTTTATCTGCCCCCTTGTTGATCCACTATGTGGAACAGGGGAATTATGGTTTATCTGCCCCCTTGTTGATCCACTATGTGGAACAGGGGAATTATGGTTTATCTGCCCCCTTGTTGATCCACTATGTGGAACAGGGGAATTATAGTGGATCAACAAGGGGGCAGATACGCCATGTGGAACAGGGGAATTATGGTTTATCTGCCCCCTTGTTGATCCACTATGTGGAACAGGGGAATTATGGTGTATGTGTCTCCTTGTTGATCCACTATGTGGAACAGGGGAATTATGGTTTATCTGCCCCCTTGTTGATCCACTATGTGGAACAGGGGAATTATGGTTTATCTGCCCCCTTGTTGATCCACTATGTGGAACAGGGGAATTATGGTGTATGTGTCTCCTTGTTGATCCACTATGTGGAACAGGGGAATTATGGTTTATCTGCCCCCTTGTTGATCCACTATGTGGAACAGGGGAATTATGGTTTATCTGCCCCCTTGTTGATCCACTATGTGGAACAGGGGAATTATGGTTTATCTGCCCCCTTGTTGATCCACTATGTGGAACAGGGAATTATGGCGTATCTGCCCCCTTGTTGATCCACTATGTGGAACAGGGGAATTATGGTTTATCTGCCCCCTTGTTGATCCACTATGTGGAACAGGGGAATTATGGTTTATCTGCCCCCTTGTTGATCCACTATGTGGAACAGGGAATTATGGTTTATCTGCCCCCTTGTTGATCCACTATGTGGAACAGGGGAATTATGGCGTATCTGTAAATGATAGCATTCATGAAGCTAGCAGGCACGTTCTTCACACGCTAGGAACCTGCTGTATTTCCTCCATTCAAATAGAAAAAGGTACCTCTCACTCCCAAAACACACACTGGAGACTCACACACAAAGTCTTTGAACAATGGGATGTTCTCTGTCTTTGAACAATGGGATGTTCTCTGTCTTTGAACAATGGGATGTTCTCAGTCTTTGAACAATGGGATGTTCTCAGTCTTTGAACAATGGGATGATCTCCGTCTTTGAACAATGGGATGTTCTCAGTCTTTGAACAATGGGCTGTTCTCGGTCTTTGAACAATGGGATGTTCTCCGTCTTTGAACAATGGGATGTTCTCAGTCTTTGAACAATGGGATGTTCTCAGTCTTTGAACAATGGGATGTTCTCAGTCTTTGAACAATGGGATGTTCTCAGTCTTTAACAATGGGATGTTTTCAGTCTTTAAGGCCGAGTATAGCCCACACACCCCTGGGCCAGACTACACTCAATCATAGGACCTACTGAAGAGATGAGTCTTCAATAAAGACTTAAAGGTTGAGACCGAGTCTGCGTTTCTCACATGGATAGGCAGACCATTCCATAAAAATGGAGCTCTATAGGAGAAATCCCTGCCTCCAGCTGTTTGATTAGAAATTCTAGGGACAGTAAGGAGGCCTGCGTCTTGTGACCGTAGCGTACGTGTAGGTATGTATGGCAGGACCAAATCGGAAAGATAGGTAGGAGCAAGCCCATGTAATGCTTTGTAGGTTAGCAGTAAAACCTTGAAATCAGCCCTTTCCTTAACAGGAAGCCAGTGTAGAGAGGCTAGCACTGGAGTAATATGATCACATTTTTGTTGGTTCTAGTCAGGATTCTAGCAGCAGTGTTTAGCACTAACTGATGTTTATTTAGTGCTTTATCCGGGTAGCCGGAAAGTAGAGCATTGCAGTAGTCTAACCTAGAAGTGACAAAGCATGGATACATTTTTCTGCATCATTTTTTGGACAGAAAGTTTCAGATTTTTGCAATGTTACGTAGATGGAAAAAAGATTTCCTTGAAACAGTCTTGATATGTTCGTCAAAAGAGCGATCAGGGTCCAGAGTAATGCCGAGGTCCTTCACAGTTTTATTTGAGATGACTGTACAACCATTAAGATTAATTGCCAGATTCAACAGAAGATCTCTTTGTTCCTTGGGACCTAGAACAAGCATCTCTGTTTTGTCTGAGTTTAAAAGTAGAACATTTGCAGCCATCCACTTCCTTATGTCTGAAACACATGCTTCTAGCAAGGGCAATTTTGGGGCTTCACCATGTTTCATCGAACTGTACAGCTGTGTGTCATCTGCATAGCAGTGAAAGTTAACATTATGTTTTCGAATGACATCGCCAAGAGGTAAAATATATAGTGAAATCAATAATGGTCCTAAAACAGAACCTTGAGGAACACCGAAAATGACAGTTGATTTGTCAGAGGACAAACTGATATCTTTCCGACAGATAAGATCTAAACCAGGCCAGAACATGTCCGTGTAGACCAATCTGGGTTTCCAGTCTCCAAAAGAATGTGGTGATCGATGGTATCAAAAGCAGCACTAAGGTCTAGGAGCACGAGGACAGATGCAGAGCCTCGGTCTGATGCCATTAAAAGGTCATTTACCACCTTCACAAGTGCAGCCTCAGTGCTATGATGGGGTCTAAAACCAGACTGAAGCATTTCATATACATTGTTTGTTTGTTTGTATCTATTCTACTGTCTTATTATCTATTCTACTGGCATATTGTTTATTCTACTGTCATATTATCTATTCTGTCTAATCTAGTCTACTGGCGTCTTATCTATTCTGGCATATTGTTTATTCTACTGGCATTATTCATTCTACTGTCATATTATCTATTCTGTCTAATCTAGTCTACTGGCATCTTATCTATTCTGGCACATTGTTTATTCTACTGGCATTATTCATTCTACTGTCATATTATCTATTCTGTCTAATCTAGTCTACTGGCGTCTTATCTATTCTGGCATATTGTTTATTCTACTGGCATTATTCATTCTACTGTCATATTATCTATTCTGTCTAATCTAGTCTACTGGCGTCTTATCTATTCTGGCATATTGTTTATTCTACTGGCATTATTCATTCTACTGTCATATTATCTATTCTGTCTAATCTAGTCTACTGGCGTCTTATCTATTCTGGCATATTGTTTATTCTACTGGCATTATTCATTCTACTGTCATATTATCTATTCTGTCTAATCTAGTCTACTGGCGTCTTATCTATTCTGGCATATTGTTTATTCTACTGGCATTATTCATTCTACTGTCATATTATCTATTCTGTCTAATCTAGTCTACTGGCGTCTTATCTATTCTGGCATATTGTTTATTCTACTGGCATTATTCATTCTACTGTCATATTATCTATTCTGTCTAATCTAGTCTACTGGCGTCTTATCTATTCTGGCATATTGTTTATTCTACTGGCATTATTCATTCTACTGTCATATTATCTATTCTGTCTAATCTAGTCTACTGGCGTCTTATCTATTCTGGCATATTGTTTATTCTACTGGCATTATTCATTCTACTGTCATATTATCTATTCTGTCTAATCTAGTCTACTGGCGTCTTATCTATTCTGGCATATTGTTTATTCTACTGGCATTATTCATTCTACTGTCATATTATCTATTCTGTCTAATCTAGTCTACTGGCGTCTTATCTATTCTGGCATATTGTTTATTCTACTGGCATTATTCATTCTACTGTCATATTATCTATTCTGTCTAATCTAGTCTACTGGCGTCTTATCTATTCTGGCATATTGTTTATTCTACTGGCATTATTCATTCTACTGTCATATTATCTATTCTGTCTAATCTAGTCTACTGGCGTCTTATCTATTCTGGCATATTGTTTATTCTACTGGCATTATCTATTTTGCTGTATGTGTATTTGTTGAGGGAGAAGCAGCACTTGCATTTCCAATAAACATTTCCACTCTGGGACAATAATAATAATAATAATAATAATCTTTATCTTATTTTATCTTAGCTCTGGTTATTTATCTTAGCTCTGGTTATTTTATCTTAGCTCTGGTTATTTATCTTAGCTCTGGTTATTTTATCTTAGCTCTGGTTATTTATCTTAGCTCTGGTTATTTTATCTTAGCTCTGGTTATTTTATCTTAGCGCCGGTTATTTTATCTTAGAGCCGGTTATTTTATCTTAGCTCTGGTTATTTATCTTAGCTCTGGTTATTTTATCTTAGCTCTGGTTATTTATCTTAGCTCTGGTTATTTATCTTAGCTCTGGTTATTTATCTTAGCTCTGGTTATTTTATCTTGGCTCTGGTTATTTTATCTTAGCGGCAGTTATTTTATCTTAGCGCCGGTTATTTATCTTAGCGCTGGTTATTTATCTTAGCGCCGGTTATTTTATCTTAGCGCCGGTTATTTTATCTTAGAGCCGGTTATTTTATCTTAGCTCCGGTTATTTAATTTTAGCGCTGGTTATTTTATCTTAGCGCCGGTTATTTTATCTTAGCGCCGGTTATTTATCTTAGCGTCGGTTATTTTATCTTAGCGTCGGTTATTTTATCTTAGCGCTGGTTATTTTATCTTAGCGCTGGTTATTTTATCTTAGCGCCGGTTATTTTATCTTAGCGCTGGTTATTTTATATTAGCGGCGGTTATTTTATCTTAGCGCCGGTTATTTTATCTTAGCACTGGTTATTTTATCCTAGTTTTTCTAATCACTCTGTCGCGTCGTCCTCAGGTGCGGTGAACCTTCCTTCGGTTGCCGTGGGGATGCTGGTGGGCGGGGTCATCATGAAGAGGATGGGTCTCTCTCTTAAGGCCATCCCTCGTTTCTCTGTCGCCATGCTGTCCATCTCTGTCCTCCTCCTCATCCCCCTCTTCTTCATGGGATGTCCCACACAGAGGGTGGAAGAGGTCAACTATGGATTCCAAGGGTGAGTCAGTGCTGGGGGTGTAATCTGCATATTTACAAAACACTTAGATCTTCAGAGAGCCATGTCCTGGTTGATTGGGGTTGGTGTGCTGAGGGCTTCTGGGGATGATGTTGATGTGTCTGTAGTATGTAGTTTGTCAGCTAACCGTATCTGGGGATGTTGTGTTACTCTCTATGTAGTTTGTCAGCTAATCGTATCTGGGGATGTTGTGTTACTCTCTATGTAGTTTATCAGCTGACTGTATCTGGGGATGTTGTGTTGCTGTCTGTAGTTTGTCAGCTAATCGTATCTGGGGATGTTGTGTTACTCTCTATGTAGTTTATCAGCTGACTGTATCTGGGGATGTTGTGTTGCTGTCTGTAGTTTGTCAGCTAATCGTATCTGGGGATGTTGTGTTACTCTATGTAGTTTGTCATCTGACTGTATCTGGGGATGTTGTGCTGCTGTCTGTAGTTTGTGAGCTGACTGTATCTGGGGATGTTGTGTTGCTGTCTGTAGTTTGTGAGCTGACTGTATCTGGGGATGTTGTGTTGCTGTCTGTAGTTTGTGAGCTGACTGTATCTGGGGATGTTGTGCTGCTGTCTGTAGTTTGTGAGCTGACTGTATCTGGGGATGTTGTGCTGCTGTCTGTAGTTTGTGAGCTAATCGTATCTGGGGATGTTGTGCTGCTGTCTGTAGTTTGTGAGCTGACTGTATCTGGGGATGTTGTGTTGCTGTCTGTAGTTTGTGAGCTGACTGTATCTGGGGATGTTGTGTTACTGTCTGTAGTTTGTCGGCTGATGACACGGGAGTTATTGGGAAGCCATGAGGACTGGAGTTAAGGTTCCTCAGACAGTCTTGCCCAAGTCAAAACGCCATGGAGTTATCAGCTAACACTACAGACGCAAAACAGAGATGTACAGTCTGCAGTGTTTTAATTCGTTGGATAAATAAAGTGCCCGGTGAAACACATGCACAAGTTGATCCGTTACGTAACGATGAGGTCATAATAGGCAGAATAACAAACAGTACATTTTTCAGACAGTACCAATAGACAAGCAACTTCATGGGACAAGACTAGCATTTTGTGAAGATTAAGACGGAGCTATTGTTTGGCGCTGTGCCACTGGTGAACCCAAAACAACTAGAAGGTTGTTACTACAGTACAATAGCAAACAGAGGCTAATGAACAACATGTAACATAATCAGGATCCCTGGTCTTCATCCCATAACCCCATATCTCTGTTGTCTTCTGTTATGTGGTTTTTGGCACTGAGCTCTACTGATGAACTTACCTCCACCCAAACATCTATAGTGATCCCAAAACCCTGAAGTAAACATGAATGCCCTTTTCACACCACTGAGCTGAGCTGAGCCTAGCCGAGCGGAGTTGTACTGAGCCTAGCAGAGCGGAGTTGTACTGAGCTGAGCAGAGCGGAGTTGTACTGAGCTGAGCAGAGCGGAGTTGTACTGAGCTGAGCTGAGCGAAGTTGTACTGACCTGAGCTGAGCGAAGTTGTACTGACCTGAGCTGAGCGAAGTTGTACTGACCTGAGCTGAGCGAAGTTGTACTGACCTGAGCTGAGCGAAGTTGTACTGAGCTGAGCCTAGCAGAGCGGAGTTGTACTGACCTGAGCCTAGCAGAGCGGAGTTGTACTGACCTGAGCCTAGCAGAGCGGAGTTGTACTGAGCTGAGCTGAGCTGAGCGGAGTTGTACTGACCTGAGCAGAGCGGAGTTGTACTGACCTGAGCTGAGCAGAGTTGTACTGAGCTTGTTATGAATTCACCATAGCTGCTAAACCCTGCTAGAAAGGGCAGTGTGAAAAGACAATGTCCGAGCACAATACATTTCGTGCAAAATAGTGTAAAAAAATGGTACATGTCTATTGTGATACCAACATCCTTCTTTAAACATCTGTAATCATCTTCTCTCTTCTCATCAGGTCTCTGGCCAATTGTTATTCCAACTGCTCCTGCCCTGCTGACTCCTTCAACCCAGTGTGTGGATCTGACAACACTGAGTACCTGTCTCCCTGCCATGCAGGATGCAAAGACTACACCAAAGACCCCAACAACAAATTCAGAGTTCTGGTGCGTTCTGGGTGGTCAGTGAAGTTAGGAATACAGTAGAGAATGGTATAATGGAACAAAGAGTAAAACCACATCTGTTATAGGTCAGTAGGGCAGCCAGTCAGACCTAGTACTGCAGTCTGAACCTGCAATTGCACAACATGGATGGTTCACAGTCAATGGGCCAGTCCTATCCATCTCAAATTTTTTATTTTATTTGTACCTTTTACCTTTATTTAACTAGGCAAGTCAGTTAAGAACAAATTCTTATTTACAATGACGGCCTAGAGGGGAACAGTGGGTTAACTGCCTTGTTCCGGGGCAGAACGACAGAGTTGTACCTTGTCAACTCTGGGATTTGATCTAGCAACCTTTCGATCTCTAGTCCAACGCTCTAACCACTAGGCTAATCAGAGGGTAATCAGCCCTGGGACACAGGGGAAGTGTTTTAAGTGTTTCAAAACCATGTCAGCCACTAAGCCATCCATTAACAGGATGACTGTTTAGCAGGCTAATAGAGTTGAGGCATATTGACGTAGTGTATATGGTAACCCCCCCCCATGCATGGCGAATATACTGAGCTAAGCCTAGCAGAGCAGAGTTGTACTGAGCTGAGCCTAGCAGAGCAGAGTTGACCTGAGCTGAGCCTAGCAGAGCGGAGTTGACCTGAGCTGAGCCTAGAAGAGCGGAGTTGACCTGAGCTGAGCCTAGCAGAGCGGAGTTGACCTGAGCTGAGCCTAGCAGAGCGGAGTTGACCTGAGCTGAGCCTAGCAGAGCGGAGTTGACCTGACCTGAGCCTAGCAGAGCGGAGTTGACCTGAGCTGAGCCTAGCAGAGCGGAGTTGACCTGAAGCTAGCAGAGCGGAGTTGACCTGACCTGAGCCTAGCAGAGCGGAGTTGACCTGAGCTGAGCCTAGCAGAGCGGAGTTGACCTGAGCTGAGCCTAGCAGAGCAGAGTTGACCTGAGCTGAGCCTAGCAGAGCGAAGTTGTACTGAGCTGAGCCTAGCAGAGCGGAGTTGAACTGAGCTGAGCCTAGCAGAGCAGAGTTGTACTGAGCTGAGCCCAGCAGAGCAGAGTTGAACTGAGCTGAGCCTAGCAGAGCGGAGTTGAACTGAGCTGAGCCTAGCAGAGCAGAGTTGAACTGAGCTGAGCCTAGCAGAGCGGAGTTGAACTGAGCTGAGCCCAGCAGAATGGAGTTGTACTGAGCTGAGCCCAGCAGAGCGGAGTTGAACTGACCTGAGCCTATTAAAGATTGGCGTAAATGAGTTAGATAGACTTCAATCAATTCAGACCAAGATGCAACACTAGCTCATGTTGTAAATACTAATTGAGGAAAGTATACAGTACGTTCAAGTCAATATAGGATATCAATCATTCACCATTTTGCCATTGTCTTAACAAACAAAAACAAGGATCCATTTTCTTTTATAATGTATTGCATGTATCTTTTATATAATGAAACCGGTGTCTTCTTCGTTCTCCTGCTTTAGGAGTACACAGACTGTATCTGTACAGCTCACAGCCAGGGTAGTGGTGGGGGTACTGCCCGCCCCGGCCCCTGCCCTAACCAATGTCCTCACTTCCTGCTTCCTGTCATGTTCCTCATCTCTCTGGCCGCGATGATCGCCTCTCTAACACACAATCCCATCTATATGATGGTCCTCAGGTAATGTCTCTAACACACAATCCCATCTATATGATGGTCCTCAGGTAATGTCTCTAACACACAGCCCATTCTATATGATGGATAAATAACATATACAAGTGTGTTTTGGAAAGTTTTCCAACCCCTTGACTTTTTCCACATTTTGTAACATTACAGCCTTATTCTAGAATGTATTAAATGTTTTAAAAAGTATCATCAATCTACACACAATACAATATAATGACGAAGCGAAAACAGGTTTGACATTTTTTTGCACATTTAATAAAAAATTTAAATAAATGAAAAACCTTATTTACATAAGTATTATTTACGTATGTATTCAGACCCTTTGCTATGACACTCAAAATTGAGCTCAGGTGCATCCTGTTTCCATTGATTCAACTTGAAGTATATACAACTTGATTTTAGTCCACCTGCGGTAAATTCAATTGATTGGACATGATTTGGAAAGGCACACACCTGTCTATATAAAAGGTCCCACAGTTGACAGTGCATGTCAGAGCAACAACCAAGCCATGAGGTTAAAGGAATTTTCCGTAGAGCTCCGAGACAGGATTGTGTCGAGGCACAGATCTGGGCCATAAAAATGGGTACCATAAGGGTACCATAAAAATGACTGCCACATTGAAGGTCCCCAAGAAGACAGTGGCCTCTAAGGTTTGGAACCACCAAGACTATTCCTAGAGCTGGTCGTCCGGCCAAACTAAGCAATCGGGGGAGAAGGGCCTTGGTCAGGGAGGTGACCAAGAACCCGGGGGTAACTCTGACAGATCTCCAGAGTTTGTCTGTGGAGATGGGAGAATCTTCCAGAAGGACAACAATCTCTGCAGTACTCCACCAATCAGGCCTTTATGGTAGAGTGGCCAGATGGAAGCCACTCCTCAGTAAATGACAGCCCACTTGGAGTTTGCCAAAAGGCACCTAAAGACTCTCAGACCATGAGGAACAAGTTTCTCTGGTCTGATGAACCGAGCTTGAACACTTTGGTCTGAATGCCAAGAGTCATGTCTCAAGGAAACCGGTCACCATCCCTACGGTGAAGCATGGTGGTGGCACCATCCCTATGGTGAAGCATGGTGGTGGCACCATCCCTACAGTGAAGCATGGTGGTGGCACCATCCCTACGGTGAAGCATGGTGGTGGTAGCATCATGCTGTGGGGATGTTTTTCAGCCGCAGGGACTTCAGATCAAGGGAACGATGAACGGAGCAAAATACAGAGCTCTTTGGAGCAGGTTCTCAGACTGTGGCGATGATCCACCTTCCAGCAAAACAATGACCCTATGAACACAGCCAAGACAAAGCAGGAGTGACTTCGGGACAATTCAGGAGTGACTTCGGGACAAGTGGCCCAGCCAGAGCCCGGACTTGAACCCAATCGGACATCTCTGGAGAGACCTGAAAATAACTGCTCTCTATACAACTTGACAGAGCTTAAGATGATCTGCAGAAACGAATGGGAGAAACTCCACAAATACAGGTATGCCAAGCTTGTAGGGTCATACCCAAGAAGACTCGAGGCTGTAATTGCTGCCAAAAGGTGTTTCAACAAAGTACTGAATAAAGGGTCTGAATAAATATTTTTATTTATTTATTTTTATTTTACCTTTATTTAACCAGGTAGGCAAGTTGAGAACAAGTTCTCATTTACAATTGCGACCTGGCCAAGATAAAGCAAAGCAGTTCGACAGATAAAACGACACAGAGTTACACATGGAGTAAAAACAAACATACAGTCAATAATGCAGTATAAACAAGTCTATATACAATGTGAGCAAATGAGGTGAGAAGGGAGGTAAAGGCAAAAAAGGCCAAGATGGCAAAGTAAATACAATATAGCAAGTAAAATACTGGAATGGTAGTTTTGCAATGGAAGAATGTGCAAAGTAGAAATAAAAAAAATAATGGGGTGCAAAGGAGCAAAATAAATAAATAAATTAAAATTAAATACAGTTGGGAAAGAGGTAGTTGTTTGGGCTAAATTATAGGTGGGCTATGTACAGGTGCAGTAATCTGTGAGCTGCTCAGTTGGTGCTTAAAGCTAGTGAGGGAGATAAGTGTTTCCAGTTTCAGAGATTTTTGTAGTTCGTTCCAGTCATTGGCAGCAGAGAACTGGAAGGAGAGGCGGCCAAAGAAAGAATTGGTTTTGGGGGTGACTAGAGAGATATACCTGCTGGAGCGTGTGCTACAGGTGGGAGATGCTATGGTGACCAGCGAGCTGAGATAAGGGGGGACTTTACCTAGCAGGGTCTTGTAGATGACATGGAGCCAGTGGGTTTGGCGACGAGTATGGAGCGAGGGCCAGCCAACGAGAGCGTACAGGTCGCAATGGTGGGTAGTATATGGGGCTTTGGTGATAAAACGGATTGCACTGTGATAGACTGCATCCAATTTGTTGAGTAGGGTATTGGAGGCTATTTTGTAAATGACATCGCCAAAGTCGAGGATTGGTAGGATGGTCAGTTTTACAAGGGTATGTTTGGCAGCATGAGTGAAGGATGCTTTGTTGCGAAATAGGAAGCCAATTCTAGATTTAACTTTGGATTGGAGATGTTTGATATGGGTCTGGAAGGAGAGTTTACAATCTAACCAGACACCTAAGTATTTGTAGTTGTCCACGTATTCTAAGTCAGAGCCGTCCAGAGTAGTGATGTTGGACAGGCGGGTAGGTGCAGGCAGCGATCGGTTGAAGAGCATGCATTTAGTTTTACTTGCATTCAAGAGCAATTGGAGGCCACGGAAGGAGAGTTGTATGGCATTGAAGCTTGCCTGGAGGGTTGTTAACACAGTGTCCAGAGAAGGGCCGGAAGTATACAGAATGGTATCGTCTGCGTAGAGGTGGATCAGGGACTCACCAGCAGCAAGAGCGACCTCATTGATGTATACAGAGAAGAGAGTATAAATATGATATTTCCATTTTAAAAAATATATAAATTGGCAAAAATGTCTAAAAACCTGTTTTTCCTTCGTCATTATGGGGTATTGTGATGTCATTATGGAGTATTGTGATGTCATTATGGGGTATTGTGATGTCATTATGGAGTATTGTGATGTCATTATGGGGTATTGTGATGTCATTGTGGGGTATTGTGATGTCATTATGGGGTATTGTGATGTCATTATGGAGTATTGTGATGTCATTATGGGGTATTGTGATGTCATTATGGGGTATTGTGATGTCATTGTGGGGTATTGTGTGTAGATTGATGAGAAGAAAAAACAGTGTAATCCATTTTAAAATATGGCTGTAACGTAACAAAATGTGGAAAAAGTAAAGCAGTCTGAATACTTTCCAAATGCATTGTATATGTTATAGTTTAATGTAATTAAAGCAAGATATTGAACAGGACTATTCAGTACGACGTTATAAAACCAACTTTTCGTGCTGTCTTCGCTTGAATTTTTTCAGAACTGTTCCCCATGAAGAGAAATCTTTTGCCATCGGAGTCCAGTTTCTGCTCATGAGAGTGCTTGGTAAGTGTCCTCTTAAGATGTATGCTTCATAAAGACGGATGTTGTTGAAACAACACACAATGGAATATAATAATATGCATCAATGTAGTGTTAGAGTGCCCTCTAGTGGACGACAGCTGCTTTGAACCGAGATCCCCATATCTTCCTGCTGCTGCAAAAAAAGTGTTTTGAATAAGAGTTGTGATTGATATCTGATCCTCAATGTTGACAATTAAACGTGTTATTATAACAGCCTGGTTACCAGTTCAGCTTGGCCATCCACAGCTCTTGTATATAATATTATTATTTACACTGAACAAAAATATAAACGCAACGTGCAACAATTTCAAAAGATTTTGACTGAGTTACAGTTCATATCAGGAAATCAGTCAATTGAAATGATTCATTCGGCCCTAATCTATGGATTTCACATGACTGGGAATACAGATATGCATCTGTTGGTCTGCACCTGGTTGGGAATACAGATACGCATCTGTTGGTCTGCACCTGGTTGGGAATACAGATATGCATCTGTTGGTCTGCACCTGGTTGGGAATACAGATATACCTCTGTTGGTCTGCACCTGGTTGGGAATACAGATATGCATCTGTTGGTCTGCACCTGGTTGGGAATACAGATATACATCTGTTGGTCTGCACCTGGTTGGGAATACAGATATGCATCTGTTGGTCTGCACCTGGTTGGGAATACAGATATGCATCTGTTGGTCTGCACCTGGTTGGGAATACAGATATGCATCTGTTGGTCTGCACCTGGTTGGGAATACAGATATACATCTGTTGGTCTGCACCTGGTTGGGAATACAGATATGCATCTGTTGGTCTGCACCTGGTTGGGAATACAGATATGCATCTGTTGGTCTGCACCTGGTTGGGAATACAGATATACATCTGTTGGTCTGCACCTGGTTGGGAATACAGATATACATCTGTTGGTCTGCACCTGGTTGGGAATACAGATATGCATCAAATCAAATTTATTTTATATATAGCCCTTCGTACATCAGCTGATATCCCAAAGTGCTGTACAGAAACCCAGCCTAAAACCCCAAACAGCAAGCAATGCAGGTGTAGAAGCACGGTGGCTAGGAAAAACTCCCTAGAAAGGCCAATACCTAGGAAGAAACCTAGAGAGGAACCAGGCTATGTGGGGTGGCCAGTCCTCTTCTGGCTGTGCCGGGTGGAGATTATAACAGAACATGGTCAAGATGTTCAATGTTCATAAATGACCAGCATGGTCGAATAATAATAAGGCAGAACAGTTGAAACTAGAGCAGCAGCACAGTCAGGTGGAAGTTGAAACTGGAGCAGCAGCATGGCCAGGTAGACTGGGGACAGCAAGGAGTCATCGTGTCAGGTAGTCCTGGGGCATGGTCCTAGGGCTCAGGTCAGTTGAAACTGGAACAGCAGCATGGCCAGGTGGACTGGGGACAGCAAGGAGTCATCATGTCAGGTAGTCCTGGGGCATGGTCCTAGGGCTCAGGTCCTCCGAGAGAGAGAAAGAAAGAGAGAAGGAGAGAATTAGAGAACGCACACTTAGATTCACACAGGACACCGAATAGGACAGGAGAAGTACTCCAGATATAACAAACTGACCCCAGCCCCCCGACACATAAACTACTGCAGCATAAATACTGGAGGCTGAGACAGGAGGGGTCAGGAGACACTGTGGCCCCATCCGAGGACACCCCCGGACAGGGCCAAACAGGAAGGATATAACCCCACCCACTTTGCCAAAGCACAGCCCCCACACCACTAGAGGGATATCTTCAACCACCAACTTACCATCCTGAGACAAGGCTGAGTATAGCCCACAAAGATCTCCGCCACGGCACAACCCAAGGGGGGGGGGGCGCCAACCCAGACAGGATGACCACAACAGTGAATCAACCCACTCAGGTGACGCACCCCCTCCAGGGACGGCATGAGAGAGCCCCAGCAAGCCAGTGACTCAGCCCCTGTAATAGGGTTAGAGGCAGAGAATCCCAGTGGAAAGAGGGGAACCGGCCAGGCAGAGACAGCAAGGGCGGTTCGTTGCTCCAGAGCCTTTCCGTTCACCTTCCCACTCCTGGGCCAGACTACACTCAATCATATGACCCACTGAAGAGATGAGTCTTCAGTAAAGACTTAAAGGTTGAGACCGAGTTTGCGTCTCTGACATGGGTAGGCAGACCGTTCCATAAAAATGGAGCTCTATAGGAGAAAGCCCTGCCTCCAGCTGTTTGCTTAGAAATTCTAGGGACAATTAGGAGGCCTGCGTCTTGTGACCGTAGCGTACGTATAGGTATGTACGGCAGGACCAAATCAGAGAGATAGGTAGGAGCAAGACCATGTAATGCTTTGTAGGTTAGCAGTAAAACCTTGAAATCAGCCCTTGCTTTGACAGGAAGCCAGTGTAGAGAGGCTAGCACTGGAGTAATATGATCACATTTTTTGGTTCTAGTCAGGATTCTAGCAGCCGTATTTAGCACTAACTGAAGTTTATTTAGTGCTTTATCCGGGTAGCCGGAAAATAGAGCATTGCAGTAGTCTAACCTAGAAGTGACAAAAGCATAGATAAATTTTTCTGCATCATTTTTCGACAGAAAGTTTCTGATTTTTGCAATGTTACGTAGATGGAAAAAAGCTGTCCTCGAAATGGTCTTGATATGTTCTTCAAAAGAGAGATCAGGGTCCAGAGTAACGCCGAGGTCCTTCACAGTTTTATTTGAGACGACTGTACAACCATTAAGATTAATTGTCAGATTCAACAGAAGATCTCTTTGTTTCTTGGGACCTAGAACAAGCATCTCTGTTTTGTCCGAGTTTAAAAGTAGAAAGTTTGCAGCCATCCACTTCCTTATGTCTGAAACACATGCTTCTAGCGAGGGCAATTTTGGGGCTTCACCATGTTTCATTGAAATGTACAGCTGTGTGTCATCCGCATAGCAGTGAAAGTTTACATTATGTTTTCGAATAACATCCCCAAGAGGTAAAATATATAGTGAAAACAATAGTGGTCCTAAAACGGAACCTTGAGGAACACCGAAATTTACAGTTGATTTGTCAGAGGACAAACCATTCACAGAGACAAACTGATATCTTTCCGACAGATAAGATCTAAACCAGGCCAGAACATGTCCGTGTAGACCAATTTGGGTTTCCAATCTCTCCAAAAGAATGTGGTGATCGATGGTATCAAAAGCAGCACTAAGGTCTAGGAGCACGAGGACAGATGCAGAGCCTCGGTCCGATGCCATTAAAATGTCATTTACCACCTTCACAAGTGCCGTCTCAGTGCTATGATGGGGTCTAAAACCAGACTGAAGCATCTACATCTACATCTACATCTGTTGGTCTGCACCTGGTTGGGAATACAGATATACATCTGTTGGTCTGCACCTGGTTGGGAATACAGATATACATCTGTTGGTCACAGATACCTTAGAAGAAGAAAAAGAAGTAGGGTCAGAAAACCACAGTTTTGCAGTGCAACATCTCCTTCACATAGAGTTGAATGTGTCCTGTGGAATGTTGTCCCACTCCTCTTTAATGGCTGTACGAAGCGCTGTCGTACATGTCCAGAGCATCCCAAACATGCTCAATGGGTGACATGTCTTGTGAGAATGCAGGTCATGCAAGAACTGGGATATTTTCAGCTTCCAGGTATTGTGTACAGATCCTTGTGACATGGGCCCGTGCCTTATCACGCTGAACCATGAGGTGATGGCGGCGGATGAATGGCACGACAATGGGCCTCAGGATCTCGTCACGGTATCTCTGTGCATTCAAATTGCCATCGATAAATTGCATTTGGGTTTGTTGTTCGTAGCTTATCAAATCACATTGTATTGGTCACTTACACATATTTAGCAGATGTTATTGTGGGTGTAGTGAAATGCTTGTGTTCCTAGCTCCAACAGCCTGACCTATACCTGCCCATACCATAACCCCACAGCCACCATGGGGCACTCTGTTCACATCGTTGACATCAGCAAACTGCTCGGAAACATGACACCATACACGTGGTCTGTGGTTGTGAGGCCGGTTGGATGTATTGCCAAATTCTCTAAAAGGACGTTGGAGGCGGCTTATAGTAGAGAAATTAACATTAAATTATCTGGCAACAGCTCTGTTGGACATCCTTGCAGTCAGAATGCTAATTGCGCGCTCCCTCAATACTTGAGACATCTGTGGCATTTTAAAATGGCCTTTTATTGTTCCAAGCACAAGGTGCACCTGTGTAATGATCGTGCTTTTTAATCAGCTTCTTGATATGCCGCACCTGTCACGTGGATGGATTATCTTGGCAGAGGAGAAATGCTCACTAACAGGGATGTAAACAAAATGGGTGCACAACATTTGAGAGAAATAAACTTTTTGTGTGTATGGAAAACTTCTGGGATCTTTTTTAAATTTCAGCTCATAAAACATGTTGCGGTTTTATATATATATTTTTTGTTCCGTTTATATTATCTAATCCTGTGCTTTTCTATTCTAGCCTGGTTACCAGCCCTGTTCAGCATGGCCATCCTCAGCTCCTGTATATAATGTTATGTATTGTGTGATCCTCCTCTATTCTAGCCTGGTTACCAGCCCTGTTCAGCATGGCCATCCTCAGCTCCTGTATATAATGTTATGTATTGTGTGATCCTCCTCTATTCTAGCCTGGTTACCAGCCCCAGCCCTGTTCAGCATGGCCATCCTCAGCTCCTGTATATAATGTTATGTATTGTGTGATCCTCCTCTATTCTAGCCTGGTTACCAGCCCTGTTCAGCATGGCCATCCTCAGCTCCTGTATATAATGTTATGTATTGTGTGATCCTCCTCTATTCTAGCCTGGTTACCAGCCCTGTTCAGCATGGCCATCCTCAGCTCCTGTATATAATGTTATGTATTGTGTGATCCTCCTCTATTCTAGCCTGGTTACCAGCCCCAGCCCTGTTCAGCATGGCCATCCTCAGCTCCTGTATATAATGTTATGTATTGTGTGATCCTCCTCTATTCTAGCCTGGTTACCAGCCCTGTTCAGCATGGCCATCCTCAGCTCCTGTATATAATGTTATGTATTGTGTGATCCTCCTCTATTCTAGCCTGGTTACCAGCCCTGTTCAGCATGGCCATCCTCAGCTCCTGTATATAATGTTATGTATTGTGTGATCCTCCTCTATTCTAGCCTGGTTACCAGCCCTGTTCAGCATGGCCATCCTCAGCTCCTGTATATAATGTTATGTATTGTGTGATCCTCCTCTATTCTAGCCTGGTTACCAGCCCTGTTCAGCATGGCCATCCTCAGCTCCTGTATATAATGTTATGTATTGTGTGATCCTCCTCTATTCTAGCCTGGTTACCAGCCCTGTTCAGCATGACCATCCTCAGCTCCTGTATATAATGTTATGTATTGTGTGATCCTCCTCTATTCTAGCCTGGTTACCAGCCCCAGCCCTGTTCAGCATGACCATCCTCAGCTCCTGTATATAATGTTATGTATTGTGTGATCCTCCTCTATTCTAGCCTGGTTACCAGCCCTGTTCAGCATGGCCATCCTCAGCTCCTGTATATAATGTTATGTATTGTGTGATCCTCCTCTATTCTAGCCTGGTTACCAGCCCCAGCCCTGTTCAGCATGGCCATCCTCAGCTCCTGTATATAATGTTATGTATTGTGTGATCCTCCTCTATTCTAGCCTGGTTACCAGCCCTGTTCAGCATGGCCATCCTCAGCTCCTGTATATAATGTTATGTATTGTGTGATCCTCCTCTATTCTAGCCTGGTTACCAGCCCCAGCCCTGTTCAGCATGGCCATCCTCAGCTCCTGTATATAATGTTATGTATTGTGTGATCCTCCTCTATTCTAGCCTGGTTACCAGCCCTGTTCAGCATGACCATCCTCAGCTCCTGTATATAATGTTATGTATTGTGTGATCCTCCTCTATTCTAGCCTGGTTACCAGCCCTGTTCAGCATGGCCATCCTCAGCTCCTGTATATAATGTTATGTATTGTGTGATCCTCCTCTATTCTAGCCTGGTTACCAGCCCTGTTCAGCATGGCCATCCTCAGCTCCTGTATATAATGTTATGTATTGTGTGATCCTCCTCTATTCTAGCCTGGTTACCAGCCCTGTTCAGCATGGCCATCCTCAGCTCCTGTATATAATGTTATGTATTGTGTGATCCTCCTCTATTCTAGCCTGGTTACCAGCCCTGTTCAGCATGGCCATCCTCAGCTCCTGTATATAATGTTATGTATTGTGTGATCCTCCTCTATTCTAGCCTGGTTACCAGCCCTGTTCAGCATGACCATCCTCAGCTCCTGTATATAATGTTATGTATTGTGTGATCCTCCTCTATTCTAGCCTGGTTACCAGCCCTGTTCAGCATGGCCATCCTCAGCTCCTGTATATAATGTTATGTATTGTGTGATCCTCCTCTATTCTAGCCTGGTTACCAGCCCTGTTCAGCATGGCCAACCTCAGCTCCTGTATATAATGTTATGTATTGTGTGATCCTCCTCTATTCTAGCCTGGTTACCAGCCCTGTTCAGCATGGCCATCCTCAGCTCCTGTATATAATGTTATGTATTGTGTGATCCTCCTCTATTCTAGCCTGGTTACCAGCCCTGTTCAGCATGGCCATCCTCAGCTCCTGTATATAATGTTATGTATTGTGTGATCCTCCTCTATTCTAGCCTGGTTACCAGCCCTGTTCAGCATGGCCATCCTCAGCTCCTGTATATAATGTTATGTATTGTGTGATCCTCCTCTATTCTAGCCTGGTTACCAGCCCTGTTCAGCATGGCCATCCTCAGCTCCTGTATATAATGTTATGTATTGTGTGATCCTCCTCTATTCTAGCCTGGTTACCAGCCCTGTTCAGCATGGCCATCCTCAGCTCCTGTATATAATGTTATGTATTGTGTGATCCTCCTCTATTCTAGCCTGGTTACCAGCCCTGTTCAGCATGGCCAACCTCAGCTCCTGTATATAATGTTATGTATTGTGTGATCCTCCTCTATTCTAGCCTGGTTACCAGCCCTGTTCAGCATGGCCATCCTCAGCTCCTGTATATAATGTTATGTATTGTGTGATCCTCCTCTATTCTAGCCTGGTTACCAGCCCTGTTCAGCATGGCCATCCTCAGCTCCTGTATATAATGTTATGTATTGTGTGATCCTCCTCTATTCTAGCCTGGTTACCAGCCCTGTTCAGCATGGCCATCCTCAGCTCCTGTATATAATGTTATGTATTGTGTGATCCTCCTCTATTCTAGCCTGGTTACCAGCCCTGTTCAGCATGGCCATCCTCAGCTCCTGTATATAATGTTATGTATTGTGTGATCCTCCTCTATTCTAGCCTGGTTACCAGCCCTGTTCAGCATGGCCAACCTCAGCTCCTGTATATAATGTTATGTATTGTGTGATCCTCCTCTATTCTAGCCTGGTTACCAGCCCTATTCAGCATGGCCAACCTCAGCTCCTGTATATAATGTTATGTATTGTGTGATCCTCCTCTATTCTAGCCTGGTTACCAGCCCTGTTCAGCATGGCCATCCTCAGCTCCTGTATATAATGTTATGTATTGTGTGATCCTCCTCTATTCTAGCCTGGTTACCAGCCCCAGCCCTGTTCAGCATGGCCATCCTCAGCTCCTGTATATAATGTTATGTATTGTGTGATCCTCCTCTATTCTAGCCTGGTTACCAGCCCTGTTCAGCATGGCCATCCTCAGCTCCTGTATATAATGTTATGTATTGTGTGATCCTCCTCTATTCTAGCCTGGTTACCAGCCCTGTTCAGCATGGCCAACCTCAGCTCCTGTATATAATGTTATGTATTGTGTGATCCTCCTCTATTCTAGCCTGGTTACCAGCCCTATTCAGCATGGCCAACCTCAGCTCCTGTATATAATGTTATGTATTGTGTGATCCTCCTCTATTCTAGCCTGGTTACCAGCCCTGTTCAGCATGGCCATCCTCAGCTCCTGTATATAATGTTATGTATTGTGTGATCCTCCTCTATTCTAGCCTGGTTACCAGCCCCAGCCCTGTTCAGCATGGCCATCCTCAGCTCCTGTATATAATGTTATGTATTGTGTGATCCTCCTCTATTCTAGCCTGGTTACCAGCCCTGTTCAGCATGGCCATCCTCAGCTCCTGTATATAATGTTATGTATTGTGTGATCCTCCTCTATTCTAGCCTGGTTACCAGCCCTGTTCAGCATGGCCATCCTCAGCTCCTGTATATAATGTTATGTATTGTGTGATCCTCCTCTATTCTAGCCTGGTTACCAGCCCTGTTCAGCATGGCCATCCTCAGCTCCTGTATATAATGTTATGTATTGTGTGATCCTCCTCTATTCTAGCCTGGTTACCAGCCCTGTTCAGCATGGCCATCCTCAGCTCCTGTATATAATGTTATGTATTGTGTGATCCTCCTCTATTCTAGCCTGGTTACCAGCCCTGTTCAGCATGGCCATCCTCAGCTCCTGTATATAATGTTATGTATTGTGTGATCCTCCTCTATTCTAGCCTGGTTACCAGCCCTGTTCAGCATGGCCATCCTCAGCTCCTGTATATAATGTTATGTATTGTGTGATCCTCCTCTATTCTAGCCTGGTTACCAGCCCTGTTCAGCATGGCCATCCTCAGCTCCTGTATATAATGTTATGTATTGTGTGATCCTCCTCTATTCTAGCCTGGTTACCAGCCCCAGCCCTGTTCGGCATGGCCATCCTCAGCTCCTGTATATAATGTTATGTATTGTGTGATCCTCCTCTATTCTAGCCTGGTTACCAGCCCCAGCCCTGTTCGGCATGGCCATCCTCAGCTCCTGTATATAATGTTATGTATTGTGTGATCCTCCTCTATTCTAGCCTGGTTACCAGCCCTGTTCAGCATGGCCATCCTCAGCTCCTGTATATAATGTTATGTATTGTGTGATCCTCCTCTATTCTAGCCTGGTTACCAGCCCTGTTCAGCATGGCCATCCTCAGCTCCTGTATATAATGTTATGTATTGTGTGATCCTCCTCTATTCTAGCCTGGTTACCAGCCCTGTTCAGCATGGCCATCCTCAGCTCCTGTATATAATGTTATGTATTGTGTGATCCTCCTCTATTCTAGCCTGGTTACCAGCCCTGTTCAGCATGGCCATCCTCAGCTCCTGTATATAATGTTATGTATTGTGTGATCCTCCTCTATTCTAGCCTGGTTACCAGCCCCAGCCCTGTTCAGCATGGCCATCCTCAGCTCCTGTATATAATGTTATGTATTGTGTGATCCTCCTCTATTCTAGCCTGGTTACCAGCCCTGTTCGGCATGGCCATCCTCAGCTCCTGTATATAATGTTATGTATTGTGTGATCCTCCTCTATTCTAGCCTGGTTACCAGCCCCAGCCCTGTTCAGCATGGCCATCCTCAGCTCCTGTATATAATGTTATGTATTGTGTGATCCTCCTCTATTCTAGCCTGGTTACCAGCCCCAGCCCTGTTCAGCATGGCCATCCTCAGCTCCTGTATATAATGTTATGTATTGTGTGATCCTCCTCTATTCTAGCCTGGTTACCAGCCCTGTTCGGCATGGCCATCCTCAGCTCCTGTATATAATGTTATGTATTGTGTGATCCTCCTCTATTCTAGCCTGGTTACCAGCCCTGTTCGGCATGGCCATCCTCAGCTCCTGTATATAATGTTATGTATTGTGTGATCCTCCTCTATTCTAGCCTGGTTACCAGCCCTGTTCGGCATGGCCATCCTCAGCTCCTGTATATAATGTTATGTATTGTGTGATCCTCCTCTATTCTAGCCTGGTTACCAGCCCTGTTCAGCATGGCCATCCTCAGCTCCTGTATATAATGTTATGTATTGTGTGATCCTCCTCTATTCTAGCCTGGTTACCAGCCCTGTTCGGCATGGCCATCCTCAGCTCCTGTATATAATGTTATGTATTGTGTGATCCTCCTCTATTCTAGCCTGGTTACCAGCCCTGTTCAGCATGACCATCCTCAGCTCCTGTATATAATGTTATGTATTGTGTGATCCTCCTCTATTCTAGCCTGGTTACCAGCCCTATTCACCATGGCCATCCTCAGCTCCTGTATATAATGTTATGTATTGTGTGATCCTCCTCTATTCTAGCCTGGTTACCAGCCCCAGCCCTGTTCGGCATGACCATCGACAGCGCCTGTATTTGGTGGAAACATGCCTGTGGAAACCGACTGGGCTGTGGTTACTATGACAATAACACCCTGAGGAACAGGTGAGGAAAAAGGACTCGTACTACTATTGGTTACGTCCTCGTTTATACAAGAGATAATGATTGGTTGACTGTATTGGTTGACTGTATTGGTTGACTGTATTGGTTGACTGTATTGGTTGACTGTATTGGTTGACTGTATGCCTCGTTCATACAAGTGATAATGATTGGTTGACTGTATTGGTTGACAGTATTGGTTGACTGTATTGGTTGACTGTATTGGTTGACTGTATTGGTTGACTGTATTGGTTGACTGTATTGGTTGACTGTATGCCTCGTTTATACAAGCGATAATGATTGGTTGACTGTATTGGTTGACAGTATTGGTTGACTGTATTGGTTGATTGTATTGGTTGACTGTATTGGTTGACAGTATTGGTTGACTGTATTGGTTGATTGTATTGATTGATTGTATTGGTTGACAGTATTGGTTGACAGTATTGGTTGACTGTATTGGTTGACTGTATTGGTTGACTGTATTGGTTGACAGTATTGGTTGACTGTATTGGTTGGCTGTATTGGTTGACAGTATTGGTTGACTGTATTGGTTGATTGTATTGATTGATTGTATGCCTTGTTTATACAAGCGATAATGATTGGTTGACTGTGTTGGTTAGCTGTATTGGTTGACTGTATTGGTTGACTGTATTGATTGATTGTATGCCTCGTTCATACAAGTGTAAATGATTGGTTGACTGTATTGATTGACTGTATTGATTGATTGTATGCCTCCTTCATACAAGTGATAATGATTGGTTGACTGTATTGGTAGACTGTATTGGTTGGCTGTATTGGTTGACAGTATTGGTTGACTGTATTAGTTGATTGTATTGATTGATTGTATGCCTTGTTTATACAAGCGATAATGATTGGTTGACTGTGTTGGTTGACTGTATTGGTTAGCTGTATTGGTTGACTGTATTGATTGATTGTATGCCTCGTTCATACAAGTGTAAATGATTGGTTGACTGTATTGGTTGACTGATTTGATTTGTTGGTTGATTCAGTGAATGATTGATGTATCTTTGCAGATACCTGGGTCTGCAGGTGGGCTTCAAGGTGATGGGGATCTTCCTGCTGGGGCTGGCTGGATGGAAGGTCCAGAGGACCAGGGAGTACAACCTGGAAAAACGGCCTGATGGACCACTGTGATCATGGGATACGACTGCCCGCTGGGCTCCTTAACTCCTTCCTTCCTCCCCCCTCCCTCGGTCCCTCCCACACGATAGAGACTGGCCCCTGAGGACCACTTTACCCCTCCCTCCCACACGATAGAGACTGGCCCCTGAGGACCACTATACCCCTCCCTCCCAAACGATAGAGACTGGCCACTGAGGACCACTATACCCCTCCCTCCCACACAATAGAGACTGGCCACTGAGGACCACTATACCCCCCCCCCCCCCCTCCCACACGATAGAGACTGGCCACTGAGGACCACTATACCCCTCCCTCCCTCCCACACGATAGAGACTGGCCACTGAGGACCACTTTACCCCTCAGTGGGTTTTTTTCTCGCTGAGGTCCACCTGTGCTTTTCAATGGAGAGTACTGTGCTGTATAGTAGTGTATCAACTGTATACTAGTGTATCAACTGTATACTAGTGTATCAACTGTATACTAGTGTATCAACTGTATACTAGTGTATCAACTGTATACTAGTGTATCAAAATGTATACTAGTGTATCAACTGTATACTAGTGTATCAACTGTATACTAGTGTATCAAAATGTATACTAGTGTATCAACTGTATACTAGTGTATCAAAATGTATACTAGTGTATCAACTGTATACTAGTGTATCAACTGTATACTAGTGTATCAACTGTATACTAGTGTATCAACTGTATACTAGTGTATCAAATGTATACTAGTGTATCAACTGTATACTAGTGTATCAACTGTATACTAGTGTATCAACTGTATACTAGTGTATCAACTGTATACTAGTGTATCAAAATGTATACTAGTGTATCAACTGTATACTAGTGTATCAAAATGTATACTAGTGTATCAACTGTATACTAGTGTATCAAATGTATACTAGTGTATCAACTGTATACTAGTGTATCAACTGTATACTAGTGTATCAACTGTATACTAGTGTATCAAATGTATACTAGTGTATCAACTGTATACTAGTGTATCAACTGTATACTAGTGTATCAAAATGTATACTAGTGTATCAACTGTATACTAGTGTATCAAAATGTATACTAGTGTATCAACTGTATACTAGTGTATCAAAATGTATACTAGTGTATCAACTGTATACTAGTGTATCAACTGTATACTAGTGTATCAAAATGTATACTAGTGTATCAAAATGTATACTAGTGTATCAACTGTATACTAGTGTATCAAAATGTATACTAGTGTATCAACTGTATACTAGTGTATCAACTGTATACTAGTGTATCAAAATGTATACTAGTGTATCAACTGTATACTAGTGTATCAACTGTATACTAGTGTATCAACTGTATACTAGTGTATCAACTGTATACTTGCTGTTTACCCAGGGATGTTTTCCATTCAGGTTTCTGAGGACCACTTTACACCTCCCTCCCATCTCACACGATAGAGACTGGCCACTGAGGACCACTATACCCCTCCCTCCCACACGATAGAGACTGGCCACTGAGGACCACTATACCCCTCCCTCCCACACGATAGAGACTGGCCACTGAGGACCACTATGCCCCTCCCTCCCTCCCACACGATAGAGACTGGCCACTGAGGACCACTTTACCCCTCCCTCCCGTCTCACACGATAGAGACTGGCCACTGAGGACCACTTTACCCCTCCCTGCCGTCTCACACGATAGAGACTGGCCACTGAGGACCACTTTACCCCTCCCTCCCACACGATAGAGACTGGCCACTGAGGACCACTATACCCCTCCCTCCCACACGATAGAGACTGGCCACTGAGGACCACTATACCCCTCCCTCCCCTCTCACACGATAGAGACTGGCCACTGAGGACTACTTTACCCCTCCCACATGATAGAGACTGGCCCCTGAGGACCACTTTACTCCTCCCTCCCACACGATAGAGACTGGCCACTGAGGACCATTTTACCCCTCCCTCCCACACGATAGAGACTGGCCATTGAGGACTTCTTTACCCCTCCCTCCCACACGATAGAGACTGGCCACTGAGGACTACTTTACCCCTCCCACATGATAGAGACTGGCCCCTGAGGACCACTTTACTCCTCCCTCCCTCACGATAGAGACTGGCCACTGAGGACCATTTTGCCCCTCCCTCCCACACGATAGAGACTGGCCATTGAGGACTTCTTTACCCCTCCCTCCCACACGATAGAGACTGGCCCCTGAGGACCACTTTACCCCTCCCTCCCACATGATAGAGACTGGCCCCTGAGGACCACTTTACTCCTCCCTCCCACACGATAGAGACTGGCCATTGAGGACTTCTTTACCCCTCCCTCCCACACGATAGAGACTGGCCACTGAGGACTTCTTTACCCCTCCCTCCCACACGATAGAGACTGGCCACTGAGGACTACTTTACCCCTCCCTCCCACACGATAGAGACTGGCCACTGGGGACCACTTTACTCCTCCCTCCCGTCTCACTGTGCTAATCCAATCCACCACTTTACTACAATCTAATCTGTCTCGCAGGAGTAAAGAGACTAACCTGCCACTGAGGTACACTGTGTCTTTCAACTGGTCTGCTAATGCAGGGTCTGAATACAATGGAGGGACTACTGTGATTCAACTCTGAGCAGCCAGCCTTATTCCTATATAAGCGTTTCGCATGACTCCTCCCAGTGGGCTTAGCTGGTTATCTTTCTTTTTTTTTTTCTCTCTCGCTGAGGTCCACCTGTGCTTTTCAATGGAGAGTACTGTGCTGTATAGTAGTGTATCAAATGTATACTAGTGTATCAAAATGTATACTAGTGTATCAACTGTATACTAGTGTATCAACTGTATACTAGTGTATCAACTGTATACTAGTATATCAACTGTATACTAGTGTATCAACTGTATACTAGTGTATCAACTGTATACTAGTGTATCAACTGTATACTAGTGTATCAAAATGTATACTAGTATATCAAAATGTATACTAGTGTATCAACTGTATACTAGTGTATCAACTGTATACTAGTGTATCAACTGTATACTAGTGTATCAAAATGTATACTAGTGTATCAACTGTATACTAGTGTATCAACTGTATACTAGTATATCAACTGTATACTAGTATATCAACTGTATACTAGTGTATCAACTGTATACTGGTGTATCAACTGTATACTAGTGTATCAACTGTATACTTGCTGTTTACCCAGGGATGTTTTCCATTCAGGTTTCAAGGTAACTTAATATCTACATTAGTTATAGATGCTCGTCTCTCTTCTCATCCTATAGAGTTTTATACAAGAATGGTAACTTTATAATCATATCAAATCAAATTTTATTGGTCACATACACACGGTTTTAGCAGATGTGATTGGTCACATACACACGGTTTTAGCAGATGTGATTGGTCACATACACACGGTTTTAGCAGATGTTATTGGTCACATACACATGGTTTTAGCAGATGTGATTGGTCACATACACATGGTTTTAGCAGATGTGATTGGTCACATACACATGGTTTTAGCAGATGTGATTGGTCACATACACATGGTTTTAGCAGATGTGATTGGTCACATACACACGGTTTTAGCAGATGTGATTGGTCACATACACACGGTTTTAGCAGATGTTATTGGTCACATACACACGGTTTTAGCAGATGTTATTGGACACATAGACACGGTTTTCGCAGATGTTATTGGTCACATACACACGGTTTTAGCAGATGTTATTGGTCACATACACACGGTTTTAGCAGATGTTATTGGTCACATACACACGGTTTTCGCAGATGTTAATGCGAGTGTAGCGAAATGCTTGTGCTTCTATTTCCGACTGCGCGGTAATAACCAACAAGTAATCTAACCTGACAATTTCACAACATATGATAAACGTATGACATCAGCTTTAATATACAGTAATATGCTATGTATCACATATCAACGACACTGTTTACGTAATTGATCTCTTGTTGAAATAGATTTTTAGCTTAGCAATATTATGCTAAGTTTAGATTATCTTCACCTATGTGCCTTATATGCAACACCAAATGAATGTGATTTATGTAAATAATAAATTGTTTTTTTATAGTGTACAATTGTTACTACATTGTGGTAGAAAAGTTAAGAGTGTGGGGAGAGAATGAGTCTCTCTCTCTGTCTGTCTCTGTCTGTCTGTCTCTGTCTCTCTCTCTCTGTCTCTGTCTCTATCTCTGTCTGTCTCTGTCTGTCTCTGTCTCTCTCTCTCTCTGTCTCTGTCTCTGTCTCTGTCTGTCTCTGTCTCTGTCTCTCTCTCTCTGTCTGTCTCTGTCTCTCTCTCTCTGTCTCTGTCTCTGTCTCTGTCTGTATCTCTCTCTCTGTCTCTGTCTCTGTCTGTATCTCTCTCTCTCTCTGTCTGTATCTCTCTCTCTCTCTCTCTCTCTCTCTCTCTCTCTGTCTCTGTCTCTGTCTGTATCTCTCTCTCTCTGTGTGTGTGTGTATCTCTCTCTCTCTCTCTCTCTCTCTCTCTGTCTCTCTCTCTCTCTCTCTCTCTCTGTCTCTGTGTGTGTATCTCTCTCTCTCTCTCTCTCTGTGTATCTCTCTCTCTCTCTCTCTCTCTGTCTCTGTCTGTATCTCTCTCTCTCATTCAATTCAATTCAATTCAATTCAATTCAATTCAAGGGCTTTATTGGCATGGGAAACATGTGTTAACATTGCCAAAGCAAGTGAGGTAGACAACATACAAAGTGAATATATAAAGTGCAAAACAACAAAAATGAACAGTAAACATTACACATACAGAAGTTTCAAAACAGTAAAGACATTACAAATGTCATATTATATATATATACAGTGTTCTAACAATGTACAAATGGCTAAAGGACACAAGATAAAATAAATAAGCATAAATATGGGTTGTATTTACAATGGTGTTTGTTCTTCACTGGTTGCCCTTTTCTCGTGGCAACAGGTCACAAATCTTGCTGCTGTGATGGCACACTGTGGAATTTCACCCAGTAGATATGGGAGTTTTTCAAAATTGGATTTGTTTTCGAATTCTTTGTGGATCTGTGTAATCTGAGGGAAATATGTCTCTCTAATATGGTCATACATTGGGCAGGAGGTTAGGAAGTGCAGCTCAGTTTCCACCTCATTTTGTGGGCAGTGAGCACATAGCCTGTCTTCTCTTGAGAGCCAAGTCTGCCTACGGCGGCCTTTCTCAATAGCAAGGCTATGCTCACTGAGTCTGTACATAGTCAAGGCTTTCCTTAATTTTGGGTCAGTCACAGTGGTCAGGTATTCTGCCGCTGTGTACTCTCTGTGTAGGGCCAAATAGCATTCTAGTTTGCTCTGTTTTTTTGTTAATTCTTTCCAATGTGTTAAGTAGTTATCTTTTGTTTTCT